>NW_010235115.1:0-50156 GCF_000690775.1 Eurypyga helias
TCCTGGCTGAACCCAGCACAACGTTGTATTACACCCTGTGAATGTACCACCTTTGGGATCCACTGGCGCTGCATTCCTTGAGCTCTGTTCAGTGATGGTTACAGGCTGGACCTGTGGTGTCACTGCTAATACTCCTGTGGTTTCCTTGCACTAATGTTACTTTACACCAGTATCTAATGCTGTTTTGTGATGAATATCTTGTCCTGGTGTGTCCAGTTCATGGTTGTACGTCTGAAAAACATGGAACTGCATGAGAGTTGAGGTTATTATGAGTGTGAGAAGCTTGTGGTAGAGAGTCTAAAAATTTTTTGATCAGTGATTAGTTCCTATTCTGATGACCTAGAAAGTGAATCTTTTAAAATTAAATCACAGTGGTGTAGGTGATACATTTTGATGATAATACTAAATATAATTCTGGCTCAAAATACAAAACAGAATAGATTTTTAAAAAGCCTCTCCAAATATCTTTGTATTACAATGATATACATAACTGCTTTCAGATTGAGAATGAATGTGGTTTAGTCTCTGGAGCCTACAGCATGGCCTAGTCACGTTGAATGAGATACATAAATAGTACAGATACATAAATGCAAGCATGGATATAGATGCATTACCTGCTTGTTCTCAGGGCTAAGGTAGCTGGGGTTTGACACTGATCTTTAAAAACCCTTTTCTCTGGCAACAGTCTAATTACATGCATTTTATTCAGTTCATTGGTGGATTTACCATTAGAATTCTTATTCCTTTCATATAGTTACAGAATTCCATGTTATCTCACTATCCATTATATACTGACATGAAGACATGTTTGCATTTGCTGCTACTGGCTGGATTTAGCTCTCTGAATTTCATACGGAGAGTTACAGAAACTATGGGAGCAGAAGTTGATTTAAAGAATACATGGACAAAAAGACATAACATTAATGCACTGATAAAAAGAAGATGTAAAGCAAAGTTAAAGAAAGTCTTGAGAGATTTCCTTAGGTAAAATGCCATAAACTAGGGTGGAAATTGCAACATGAATTTAATTTATAAGAATTTAATTATGAGCTTTTTCTTGAATTGGAAAATTACGAAGAAATTGCCTGATATTTTATGTTTTCAGTTGTTGAACCTTGACAAATTTGAAAGCAAAACTTAAGCAGAACAACTAGAAATTCTGAAATTCAGGATGATCTTGTGCTTTAGTTATTAAATCCTCAGTGCTCAGTGTAGCTTCTGTTCTGACTCAGTCTCATATTTCCTATACAGAAGTAATTTAATATCTTTCTGCTTTTGTTTTTCATCTGTAGGACAGAGACAAAACTTCACAATTCTCACTCCATTTTGTATGTCTCATTTAGCTATGTTATAAACTCTTCCAGCAAGCGGTGTCTTTGACTACTGATTTTATAATGCAAATCCACCTGTGATAGAGGCCAGACATTCTTCCACAATAATAAACATAGTCATAGAAATGATGAGAACTTCAATAATTTGAAATTTTTCGGAAGTAACAGATTATTTAAACTCATGATTTAATCTGTATGTGTAATGTTAATATAAAGATTTAATTATTGTTTGAGTATATAAGGTATATGTGCATGTGTCTATTAAAATAATATGTCTGAGTATGTATATGCAAGTTTCCAGTCCTTATGGAGAAAACCTGAAAAGATTATTTCTGTTCCCCCTAAAGACTCAAAGATCAAAATGAATTTAACTAATGCCCCAAATATAATTTTCCACGTCTCACAGATTTAGAGTATATCTCATTTTCTGAGCCCCCTGTATCAGTTCAGAGTACATCCTCTCTTAATGCACATCTGGCAGCCAAGCCTATCTTCTTTTTCTTACCTAACTCAGGGAGGAAGACCAGAATACACAGAGAAACTATAATGAATAAGTTTTCTTCATATTTCTTTCTCCAGAAACATTTATAACCCTTCCTCTCAGAGAGCAGCTGAATTTCCATCTTCCTAGGCCATACATAATGATTCTGTAGTTACTAGTGTTTTCCACTGGGAAATTAAATGATGGTTTTCATGGCAATAGTTTCGTGAAAATTTATATGTATATGTACATATATATAGAATGATGGAATGGTTTGGGTTAGAAGGGACCTTAAAGTTCACCTGGTTCCACCCCCCTGCCATGGGCAGGGACACCTTCCACTAGACCAGGTTGCTCAAAGCCTCATCCAGCCTGGCCTTGAACACTTCCAGGGATGGGGCATCCACAGCTTCTCTGGGCAACATGTTCCTGTGCCTCACCACCCTCTCCGTGAAGAATTTCTTCCTTATATCTGGTCTAAATATACCCACTTCCGTTTAAAGCTATTTCTCCTTGTTTTATCATTACATGCCTTTGCAAAAAGTCCCTCTCCAGCTTTCCTGTAGGTTCCCCTGGAAGGTGCTATAAGGTCTTCCTGGAGCCTGCTCTTCCCCAGGCTGAATGACTCTCGCAACCTGTCCCCATAGGAGAGGTGTTCCAGCCTTCTAATAATCTTCATGGCCATCCTCTGGACCCACTCCAACAGATATATATATATATGTACATAAACATATATATATGTATGTATGTAATTGGTGTAAGCCAAAATCTAACAGCTTTTCATGTAAACTATGATACTAAATAGTTGCAGACATTAAGCTGGTTACTGTTTGGTATTTTAACTGTGATCTGTAAGAAAAATGTTATGACAAAAAGTTATGTTTCCTCTTCCTGTCTCAGTGATTTAACAGCTCTGAAAATGCTTGTTTGTGAAACTGTGTTCTTAGCTACCTGGAAGTGATGATAACTTGGAATAAGATATCATAAGGGATATTCTTACCTGTGTGTTGAAAAGCACTATGTAAACCAAATTATTTAGTTGAAATATAGGAAAAGTTGAGAATATACAATGATTTTTTAAAATGAAATAGCTGAAATAATCAGTCTTGTTCTCTTTTAGCCTAGCAGAGTGTGTCATGAAGGAGAGTGCAGATATAAAAGAGTGACAGTGAAATCCCAGGTTAGTAGCAGTGACAGTAAGGATAGTTTGCAACTGTTAGTTCTCATATCTAGGCTCTAAATCTTGGGGAAGAAAATTACCCGTATATACTTCCTACCAAAAAGGAACACCATTTCAGATGGTGACTTTTATTTTTTCTCAAGTGCCTTTTCTTAGGACAGGCACACCTGTTTATACAGATTTCAATTGCTCACAAAAAAAATCCTAAACCTTAACTTCATACCTTTATTGAAATATCAATTTGTGACACTTTTTCAAAGGGTTAATGGCTCCCCCACTCTGGGTTTAGAAGTGCTGCTATCTCTCTGACAAGACAAAAAAAGATTCATTTCACTGCCAGGAAATGAAAGTCTTTTTACTGAATTTGAATGCAAATTTTAAGTAGGGAGTTAATATTCAACTACTAAGAAATCATTTACCTATTGTGAGTGAAGGACTCTATGAGGAGTCGTAGGGCATAGTTCAAACCTTGGTACATAACCTTTTATGAACTGAAAATATATGTTTCATACAAATAGACACTCTGAGAACCCATCTTTAAACACTTAATATGAGAACAATACGTGGACCTCACTCTTGATGGAGAACAGGCGCAATGAGATCCAATTAACTTTGGGTTGATGGTAGTTTTGGCTTGCTGGGATTGAGGGACAGTGTGATAACAATACAGGAACAAAATCCCTGTGAATGGCTCTCAGGAGAGCTTTTGACTTACCATCATTTTGAGGATTTGAGCTGCAAGAAAAGAAAGATACATAGCGCCATCCATGGCCATTATTCGGTACCACTGTCAGCATAGGAATTCCCTTTCATTCATTTTGAAGCAGTTCTCATTCTTCTTTAAAACTGGTTTCACATGAGAGAGAAGGAGATCCAGGACTTGACCTCTGGAAGGATGTGCACATAATAAAGAAGTGTTCCATTTAAGCACTTTATACAGACGTGGCCATGTGGTTGTGTTGTCAGCATGGCTAACTGCATCTGGAATTAGCCTGTGCCCAGCCACCCTCCACGTTCAGGTAGAGCATGTGTATTTGTATACATCCATAAAAAAGAAGTGTAGAATGTATACCTGTGTGAGTCATTCAGAATTCTTGCTCCTATCTCACCTTTAGGCCTTTCTATTGTATTAGAAATAGGATTTATGTTGTAACTCACTTGCATCTATCTAGGAAACACAAGCAGTCTTTCCAATAACAGGCAAACACCAGCCTGTGTATAAAGCTACCTGAGAAACTGTCCTCTTGTCATCAACCTTTATTTTTTTGGGTCTTTTTTTTTTTTTTCTGTTACAGTAATTTGATCTTTCCAGTTATATTGTGTTCTTTAAACAGAGTTAATGTTTATTTCCAGATTTGTCCAGTTCTTGTATAATAGGCCTTTATTGAGAAATTAAAGCTTAACCTGAATGACAAAGGCTTTGGCCTAGCAAAGTTTCTCAGAAAACTTACATCAACACTGCGATGTCTTGCTTCGACTGTGGATTTTCTCTCTGAATTTATACAACTGTATACTAGTCCATTCCAATAACCCAGATGTGCAAGCACTAAGTTGTGAAGCACACAATCAAGATCTCATAGAGGCAAAAATGAGAATCCCTAACAGTGTTTCTGAGGTGTTAAAGAGAGATTTTTGTTGATGGCATACGTGTTGTTCCACAGATAAAGTGTTGATATCTCTTCACTTGTACTTAAAGTTTCTAGGTTTTAATCCCCCTGCCATTCTTGTCTTCAAGCCATGCTTTGTTGTAAATTCAGATGAAAAAAGAAAAAAAGAAATTTAGAGTCCTAGCCATTTATTATCATACTCAAAGTATTACATGTATTGATCTTCTAAGAACAAATAGCTAAAGGTGTGTGCCAACGCAGTAACTGTATGCAAAATTTTAAGCCTACAGTCTCTTTTTGTTGCTGCAAAACAGATTATGTAACATAAATAAGTAGGAACCAGGGATTTTTTTTAATAGATGTGATAAAATTAGTCAGCAATGAAGGACAACAGAAACAGAATATGATTTTTGCCTAAGGTCATGTTTATTTTAGGAAGCTGAAGTGATCCTTGTTGTCAAGTGCTTCATTTTTTTAGTTGTTATAATTAAATTAAAACCTAGTAGAAGGTTCAAATAATCTATTTTGCAGGCTAAATTACCTAATATTTATGTCTATTTTTGTATCATTACTAGATATCCTCAAGATTTTCCCCAAGTCTTCTCAAGATGTGTAAATATATCTGTTACTGATAGAAGTTGCAGTTCATTCTCATAGGTCACCCAACAGCATTCAGCCAAACTTGGAAGTTCAGAGCATCATTGATAACGTTTTTCTATATGTCAAATCGATCCTTTCTCCATTGGGTTGGTTTTCTGTGACCTTGCCATTTTCTAAAAATGCTGCACATTCCAGCTGCTTGGAGTAAAATCCCACTCCCAGTGGAGTCAGTTTTTATCTTTTTAACAGTCTACCGTAAGAGCCTGTATCAAAGGCTTCCAGGAGGTTCCAATAAACTATTTTAACTGGCTCTTCTTTACTCACATTTTGTTACTGCAATAAAGGAATTCTAGCATATAGGGCAAGACTTGTTTTTCTCCAAACTGTACTGCTTAATCTCTGCTAACTGCTGTTCATGTGTGCAGTTTGGTTACTATGTCTTTAATTAGTATTTCATCTATTTTACCAGGTACTGAGGAAAATCTATTCTGACTGTTATTGCTAGAATCTATTCCTTTTTTTATCTAGGTACATCATTTACTACTTCCGAGTTTTCTGCAAGATAGCTGATTTTAATGAGCCACTGCTTTTGGTTACTGTCTCAAAAGACAATGCCTTGTGTTTATTTTAACTATTTCCTACCCCCTGGAGAGACTTAATCTTCACTTACATCTAAATGAAGATGAATGTGACTGATTAACTTGACAATTAGCATTGTTTATGGAAATTATTTTTCAAGTGTTTGCGGTTCCTCACCTATATTCAGGTTCTGTTTTGGGATGTCAGATGTCTCTGTGGAAAGACAGTGTGGCGTAACATCTAAGGCCAGGCTCAGACCTGGAGATGTTGGTGGAGTCTATTACTAGCTCTAGTAAGGATTTATGTCATGATATTTGGCCAGACACTTATCTTGACATTTCTCCATTCCCTTAAAAGTAGCATCACCTTATTTACCAGTGAGCTGTCAAACCCTCTTGTTAGAAGGGTTAATATGGGTCCTTGTTTTCTTCCGTTCTGGATAGGTTGTCCATGCTCAGATCTGAGGTTCCTGCACTAGGGGACAGTTTAAACTGCAGTGCATCTTATTTAGGGTGGTATTTAATGAGTTGGGTCCAACCCTAACCTAAACTTTCATGTTCATACAGAAATGGAGTCACTACTACAAGAGCCTGTAGTGATAGGACAAGGGGTAATGGGTATAAATTGAAATCAGAGAGGTTTAGATTAGATGTCAGGAAGAAATTCTTCACAGAGAGGGTGGTGAGGCACTGGAACAGGTTGCCCAGAGATGTTGTGGATGCCCCATCCCTGGATGTCTTCAAGGCCAGGCTGGATGTAGCTTTGAGCAACCTGGTCTAGTGCAAGGTGTCCCTGCCCATGGCAGGGGGGTTGGAACTAGATGGGCTTTAAGGTCCCTTCCAACCCTGACCATTCTATGATTCTATGATTCTACTTTCTAGTAAGTGGAGATAAACAGTGTTTTCACTTATATAATTCTTATGAGAATTTTCTGCTCAACACTGTTTCTGGAGATTCTTAATGTATTAATTCTGTTTCAGTTTTCTTTATGAAGCATTTTTTACACAAAACAAGTCCTCTAGGTCACGTAAACACCAAATTGATAGAAACAGGGACCTCTCCTTGTGATAATGAAGAATTCATTGACAATGCAAATTCGTATTTTCTTTTCAATCTTTGTGTAAGATGGAAACAACCAAGCTAATTACTTCGGCTGTGAGAGTTTTTTCAGGCAGTCAGAGGGGGAAGTGCCAGCAAATTTTAGTTATAAATGTTATAAAATAAACTGAACAACAATAAAGTAAATTTAGAAAGAGCTCTAAAGACAAAGTGCTAGCCTTACTGAATCTGCCTTTACTGCTTACTACCTAAAATTTTATATACTCTAGGGCGAAGATTTAACTAGAGTGTTAAAAACCTATATAAATACTCCCCCAAACTCTCCTTTTTATAAAAGCACTTTTCCATGCTTATAACATAAACAAATTTTTGCATGCATACCTTTCATGCAAGGTTTGCTAAATATTTGCTTCTATTTTACTCAAATGTTGAGTATATTTGTTCCAGCATTTTCCCCTGTGAGTTCTAATGATTTTTATTTTCTCAGTACAATGCATATAATAGTGTCTAGGTCTAATGAAACCAGCAGAGGGTTGAGCTACTGAAATACCTGTATGCTAGCTCTAACTGTAGCTTGCTTGGGAAGGTCATTTTTGTAATGTAATTGTGGATCACCAGATGGCACTCTCGCAGACAGTATATCAAGTCAGAAACCCTATTTGTAAAAAGGAAAAAGAATATATAACTCTTTTTACACTTTTGCTTTTTGTAATCTCACAGGGTCACACCATTTTGTTGCCATCTTTTTGATACTGTCTCGTAAATTTATTTTCCAGCTCCTGGTCCTGATCTCTGTTCAAATCCAGTATGTGTTTTACATATTTGTCTGTTTACGACTTTCACATCTCCTCTTAACTCTCTTCCCATTACCTGAAACTCAGCATTGTTAAATAATAATTAAATGGAAAGCTCTTTGTAATCCTTTTTTACTCCTTTTTTTTCTTGAACAACATTATGCTTTCTTCATCTCAAGTTTCCTATGGGTGTTAAAGTGGGACATTTTTCCTGCCTCATTCTTGGTTGTTCCCAGATCTTCTCTGGACCAATACTGGACCAAAGCTCACATCAGGTTGAGTTTTGAGTATCAGGACCTCTCCCCTGACTTCTCCAAAGCAGGACTGAGTGCAGAACTGAGTGCAGTTTGGTGCAGTGGGGCGATGGCAGAAGGCCAGTCATGTCAAATCTGTGCTGACACAGCTTGGAACTGTGCTTTCTTGTATAGGAGGTACAACACATCTACCAGTTGTCAGCTTGAGGTACTGTCTGTAGCAATATACCTGACTGGGTCTGTCTGGGACAGAAGTAAGTTTCTTTATAGCAGTCCATACTGACCCATTGAAGCTTTCTTTTTTTCTGTTCTGTCTCCCCAGAGAGTAGGCTGGGAGTGCACAAGAATGTGGGAGAAGATACAGCCAGGACAGTTGCTCCCAACTGACTGGACAGGTATTCTGTGCCATATGATGTCCTGCTCAGCAATAAAAACAGAGCAAAGGGAGTTTTGGGAGATGTAGCCATTGCTCAGAGTCTGGCTGTGTATTGGTCTACTTATGAGAGGTGGTGAGTGATTGCCTTCACATCACTTTTTCCTCTCTCTTTGCTTCACTTATTAAACTGTTTGTATCTCAGCCCATGAGTGTTATTGCTTTTGCTCTTTCTGTTCTCTACCCATTCCCACTGGGGTGGGGAGTGAGCAAGTGGCTGTGTGGTGTTTAGCTGCTGGCTGGAGTTCACCCACCACACTGATACAACACCTGTATCTTGGTGATTAGCACTGGGATCAGGACTGGGGGGGAGGGGGTTGGAGAATCATTGTCATGAAGTTGAAAATGTAACAATAAATGATTGACGTATTGGTCTAGTTTTAGAGTGGTAATGTTACCTCAGACTTGCTAGGTCTGTACCTCTCATATCCTTTTGCTGGATTGTAGAAAATGCAGTCCTTATGTTCTCATTCTGATCCATCCTTCTGCGTCTTCTGGGTGCGTTGCTCCCACCCTCTCCACACCATCACAGTGACTCCTGTTCAGTGACATCTTTGTTGATGTCCATATTTCCCCACAAATATCCCTGTGCTATTCTTCCATATTGTCCCCCATTTGTGGAACAGGCTTTGGTTGGTCACTTCTTTCCTTCCTGTCAAACAGTCTGTCAGTCCTCATCTATACTTTGACAGGTCCCATATACAGTGATAAATTTCCCTCATTAGGAGTTACTACAGACCCTGCAATTCTATATAATGGTATGCGAACAACACGTCACCTTATGCAGCATTCTCTGACCCATTTCCTCTTTAATGGCCGTTTCCTTACATTTTCAGAGCAATGCATGTAATTTAGTCCGTGTGACTCCTATCAGCTGCAAAGAGCTAAACCCACATCTAAATCTCTGAAAATTTGGGGGTGCTTTGCCAAGTCTTAGATTATCTATCACTCTAATCAGCTCAATAAATCTGACTACACATCTTTCAAATAAATAATGATGGGTTTTGCCTGAAGTTTTTATTGTTTTTCAATCTGTATCTATCAGCTGAAATTTTACATGCACTCAACAATTGTTATTCGGTTGTTAAGAATTCTGTTATTGCTGTCTGCAGTAAGATTCATTTGAATTACATGGAAGTAAAAGATTCTTTGTTTCTCACACAGAGCAGTTAAAATGTAAGACATCGTTAGTTAAAAACCAGTGTCATTATTATGACAAGTTGTATATCTGATTTTTTTTTTCTTATTCTCCTTCTAAACAGGTTCTGAAAACATTCTAGATCTAAGTTAAAGTAACATTTCCAAAATTGATGAGACTATGGAAAAGAACTTCACTATCCTCAACTAAAAGTTGTATTCTGCTAAAAAAAAAGAAGAAAAAAAAACTTGGCTAAGTTAGAAAATAACTTGAAATAATGATTTTTTTCCCAGTTTTCTTTTCAAAATACCGTTTGTGTTAATTCAGATTAAGCTGCTCTGCCTGTAACTGCTGTATATATATCCATATCTGAGATGTGTGACATAATCTGCAAGGATCTGAACACATTGTACTTAGACATGACTTTCTCTTCATGAGCAGAATCACTGTTGTGATTGCTTTTAGTTTTGCATTCACACACAAGAGCATCTACCTTCCTGGTATTATTACCAAAGCATATTACCGATAAAATTGGTATTACTGGTATGCCAGACATATGTTTTACATTCTTGTCATGTTTAGTAAGTGAACCATCCTTTATCAACTTCGAGTGTGACCCTAAAACACCATAAATTCCTAAACTTTTTAGTACTTCACGTATTTGTGCAGCACCTGCCCTAGTAGTCATGGAGGTGGGAAGAAAATGCCATTGCCTTGAAGAACAAATTGAAAATAACAGTAAAACAGTCATGAGAGTTGCATGTATAAAAGTCACTGCAGAACTGGCTTGACATACAGACTGGTTTAGTTTTATACCCAGATCTGGTAATCCTGGGAGCAGTTTTGTCCGCAGTCTGTCTCACCCAACTGGCATCAGGAATTGTTTAGAGTAAAGATACCTCTTGATAGGGGTATTGTCAGGCTCTAGCGCAACTGAAAACAGTTAGTAACAGTGCACAAATAATTCCTGAAAAGTGACAGTCTTGGCTGGGGCCTTTATGTGTTAGAAAAATTATAAATGTTGTTATAAAAGGTGAAGTCAATGAGAATCCTTGTATTTACAAGGAGCTCTGAATCATACCTTTAGAGAGCAGATCTGCAAAGCCACACCACTGCTGTGTCTAAGGGGAAGCAGGCACTAAATCAGCAACACAGCAGTGTTGTGCACAATGTTGTTGGAAGCATGAAATTCTCATATAAAATGCAAACCTGGTGCCTGGATACCCATTATTAATAAAGACCGACAGTCAGGGTTTTTTGAGATATCAGCGACATTGATTCTAACAGTCTGGGTAAAATCCAAACTGGAAAATACTGATCAGAGCCATACAAAGCATTTGTAATGAAATGCAGAGCTGTTAGCAATTCAAGTTTTTGGGTATTTTATTAGTGTCATCAATATAAGCTTATCTAAATGGAGTAAGTACACGTATTTTCAAGCAAAATTACACGTTGTATCCCAAGAAGGTTGAAGAAACATCAAGTCCATCTGCCTTGCTGAGTGAAAGTGATCACATTTTATAGATAAGTCTTTTATGTTGAAAGGTTGTGAAAATTCATGTTCATATAGACATTTGGATTGGAGTGATGTATTCGAAGCATTGAAATGAAAAAAAAAAGATGCAAATTTGGGCAGGATAGAGAAGGTATTGGGGAAAACTGTAATGAATAGGAGAATATATCTTTTGATATTTTATTAGTTTTCACACAACTCTAAAAGGTACAATATTGTCCATGGAACTTCCTGCAACACATAACAAATTCTCTAAATCCTTCCATTCCTTTCTGGAAAAACTATCTACTGTGGGAACCAGAATGTATTTAGATGTCCAGTTAAGATATAAACTAGGGCTGCCTATCTTCAAAAGCTGAAAACCTAGCAATACCTCCATTTTAGGATATTAATTTCTCCAAGCAGCCTAACCACAGTCACCAGAAATAAGCAAAGTAACAGCTAGGTATTTAGCTGACACTTAAAACTGCTCAGTAATCAGGAGTTGAGGACAGGGAGGCTCCACTGAAATTCCCAAGAACGATCATACCAAACCTGAACAGCACAGAGTCTGTCTTTTCTGCACAGGTCAGAGTAATTTCATTCAAACAAGAGAACACACATTTGAGGCTCACCTCAGCCTGAGGTGATACAGACCCACAGCTTGCATTTTCCAGGAGACAGTCCTAACCTCAGTAGGTAAGACACTCAACACTGCATTAAACGCAAGATTTCTGGAATCAGGAAGACCATAAGTGAGAAAAACCCTAACTACATAAGCCAGTGAGATGATGAAGAAGATCTTATTCTTTTATTTCAGTTCCTTCCTCTCTGATAAGTATTACTCAGCCTTTCTCTGACCTTCTTCACGGATGTAATTTGTTAGGATTTATAGCAATGCAGATGGGTCTGCCAGTCTTTAGTAGAAACTTTGTCATTCTGCATTTTGCAAGGGCTGAAAGGCTTTTGGAAATTAGAAATGTCCCCTACAACACCAAGGTGAGTTAAATGTCCTTTCGTGTTCATTCTCGCTTGCCCAATTATCCTTAGAGCATTCACTACCCACTGTCCTTCTGCAGCTGCACTGGTGCTCGTGTTGGCAGGGAGAAGTGACAAGATCCATAGGCGAGCAGATCGATGAGGTTCTGAAGATCAGCGCTTGAACAGACAGCAGCTAGAGCTTTGAAATCATCGTGTTCACTGAAAGGTTTCAAGGGAGGAAAATCTCTCTCTGCAGGGAATATGCTGAAGTGGTGGTGGTGCCAACAGTGAATAGCCCAGGGAAGGAAATGAGATTTATGAGTCATTGAACATCCCAGGTGAGTTCTGGTGATTTGCTGAACAACGCAGCTGTTCCACATCTGGGTGCTTTATGCACAGTATTCCCACTCAGTGCTAGCTGCCTGCATTGTTATCTAGTACCTCCCCAATGCTTCTAGTATCTCCCCAGTACTTCTTAATGTTAACAAATTCATAACCAGTGATATGGTTGCAAACACAACTGCAGTCCTCGGAGTGAATGGAATCAGGATTCCAGAAATACGTTAGTAAGAGAGTGATAAAACTAAATGAAGTCAGGCAGACAAGAAGCCTTTTTATTTGGATTTTAATGGTGAAATATTGAGATAAGATGATAAGTTTAGGTCTATATTGGTTTTTAGGCACAGAGCTCTTGCAAGCCCACATTCTAACCTTGTTTTTGAATCTTTTTGAAGATAAATCTGTGATCATGACTGGACAATAAACAAACTCCACAGCAAGGGAAGACAAAGAGCTTAGCCCTGCAATATCCTTCAAGGTAAGCCAAACAGCAACCCTTTCTCCACTCTGTGAAAGTCAAGTATGTCAAAACTACTTCTGTTGCCACAGCTATAGTTTCTGAAGAGGTCAGAAATCACTCCAAATGGATATTCATTCTAGGGCTTTTTGTTGTGTCTGGTCTCAGCAAAGAGCCAGAAGCATATAGACAAATTCCACTGAACAGCTAGACTGGTTAGATATTCATATCACATACATTTGTAATGTATAGACCAATTTACTGAATGTAAGGTTCAGTGAAAGATATGTTCCTTGCTGGAAATGCTGAATAGCCATCAGAGACGTGTGGAAATGTTTACATTTTGTTGAACAAAGTGCAGTTTACCAACCAAATACAAGAGATGACACCTCGTGTAACAAAATACCATTTACTCACCTACTAAATGGAAACACCATTTTTTCTCAATAAGATGATGGTCAGTCTCCTATTGAGGAAAAAAAGAAAAAAAAGGGAATCTGGGGGGAAAAAAGTGAGACCATTTTGTACTTCACATATGGCTTCCAGATTTGGCACAGAGCCTAGGGAAGGCTGTTGCTCTTCTGGACCAGCTGCTGGAGATAAGGGAGGAAAGCCACATGGTATAAAATGAGAAATCCGTGTTTTGAGAATGGAATCCCTCCCCTCCTATGTCCCCCATGTACACGCCTACCCCTAAATTTAACCAGAGATTGCTAGATGTCAGTGGAGATAAATAGGCCCAGCTAAGATCTAAATTAGCACACTAAGAGAGGATGGATTTCACTTCAGAAGTGCATCTCTCCTGGCTTATCTTAAAGACAGCTTCAAGTAACTAGTTTAGATATAGCAATGGGATCAGCTCACAAATTCAGACGTGTAAATTTAGGAATCTATGTGGAGACACATAGGTCAGTACTGAAACACAGATTCTATCAGTAGGTGAATACAGACATTCAAAGGTCCAAAGCTCCAATTATAGTCAATAGAAGTCTAACCAATACAGCCACTGGAGTTTGGAGGCAAGTCGAGTTCACCCTAAAGTAGATAGGAATTCAATTGCTCACATGACAATACCTGTTGCAGTCTGGGCTGGTACATTCTACCTTACAGCAGCTGATTTGTCTTATGCAGGTCCTGTGTTGGATCTGTCATGGGTAAGGATGTCTCAGACATGACAGGTCATCTCAAATAGCACTAGGTGTCTAATTTTATGCAACTGATCTATACCCCACTGTCTGGCAGGCTGAAATCCATTGAGAGGTTCTCCTCTAGGCACCTTTCTTTAGATGTCCTTAAGGATCTTTACTTGATTAATGAGACTTTCCCAGTGGCAGAGCCCTGCCTGTTCTGTAACAAGCCTTTGTGCCCTAGAACTGCAGAGTGGCAGTAATGGGACACCAGCAACCAGAACTTTCAGAAAGTTCACCTCTCATTCATCAAAGAACCACTGAATTTTTTGGATGAATTCTCCATATGATTTGATATTTTTCTGTTCTTTTTCAGGAAAACAAAATCCCATTAACTTCAGTTTTCAGTGGGGAGAGACGTTTTCTTAGTCACAAAGGTTTCCCTTTAATTAGAAGGAAAGTATTAGGAAAACTACTTTGCTACTGCTGCCTCATCAGTACCTGCACTATCTTCTGTACTGTACATCCTAGCTCTAAATTTGCTTAGAAGTATATACATGCATAAGTAATGCAGAAAAAGACAGCAACTTGACTGAAGGCTGGAACACAGACAAGACAATTGTTTTCACTGTATCTTTGTCTGCTAAGGTACATTAATCTTGTAAAAGCAAAATGTTATTAATGGTAATTTGAAAGAAAGAAGTAGGTTACTTTCAAACTGATATATTTCTCTGGGCAGCATCGCTGTAGGGTAGGGCACTTACAGCTACAGTTCAAGGACAATAATGTATGCAATTGCTAGCAAACCAGGTAGCCAGCTGTATTTTCAGGCTTGATAGACAAATGTCCATTTACCATGACTTCTATTTTCAGAATTGTTTCTTTGTATTTTCAACATCTGTTGACAGAACCCTAAACATAGGAATTATGCTAAATCTTTGCTCTGACTGTAACGCTTTTGTGATATGATCTATTGCAGAAATATCAAGCTGAAATTGGATCAGGAAAGCAGACTTGCAATTGTGAGCTATCAAAACGATGTAGTGTTGTTATACAGTATAGTTTCAGAAAATATAGTGGCAAAAAAGATTGCTGTGGCTATTTTTAAGTTGTGAGAATATGAAAGTAGAGGCTTGCAAGGCTTCTTTTTCCAATATTGCAATTTGAGATTTTATGTCGACCAAGGAAAATGTATTTAATGGTGATGAAAAAAAAAACCACATTACTTTTAGGAGAATAACTTATAAGAACAGTTATTTAGACTAGAATATCAATACTTGGAGTTATTTTTCTTCTGAGGCAAAGATCCTGAAAGGGACATCACATACTTCGCCAATGTTCAGCACAGTAACAGAGCCATTAGAGTAAATCACCACATTTGCTTCACCAAACACTCATGTAAATGATTGTGTTAATATCTAGTCTATCAGCTTAATAATATTCATTATGAAACTGTGTGTTACAGCTCCAACCCAGATAAAAGGAGGGTTGGTATAGGAGTTTTTGTGGAAAGATTTTGTAGAACTCCACGCTGACTGATCCCATAGCAGGACTTATACGTGTAACTGAGGGTATTGAATTGTCGCTGGCAGCACAAATTGATGAGCAATATGTGTTTCTGCAGGCAGGATTGACTAGATCAAAGCCACTATTTATTTACCTGTGCATGGATCTACTTTCTTTGCCAACGGTCCAAGTCACTGCGAGGACTCACAAAGAGCTATTTCAATCTGTTCTGACATCTTTACTTTGTGATTAAAAGAAGAATGCAATGTTCTATGTACATGGAAATTCAGTTTAAATATAGCTAAAGCTATAATGAAAATCATCAAAGAAATGTAAAGTTCCCCACAGAGTCACTCTTAAGATAAAAATCATACTGTATTTTAGTCAGGACCTGCATTGCTAATAAACCAGAATGTCTTTTCACAGTAGAGTAAGTAAAATGGAACGGTTTTTAAATCCAATTTACATTTCAGAGAACAAGTGTCAGATCTGCTCTTAAAACTTGGCCCATTCCCACTCAAAATGCTCACCAGACTGTTATACATTGCCTCAACACTACATTCCCTGTTTTTCTTTGTGCAGCTACAGGATCTGGATAAAGTCTAGGCAGGATTTTCCAGTTCTCAATCCATCCAAATCTTCTTGGAAGCAGAGGCTCCATGGAAGCTTTCCCCAGATCAGCCTTTGGGCTGTGAAAATGTACCCTCATCCCACATGGTCCTACTCCCATTTGGATATCTCCTCTTTAGGAGATTCTACATTAATTTCTCCTTGAATATTGCAGGAAGAAAGCTGAACACACAACAAATAGGTGAACTTTTAATTATAGTCATCTGGTTTGGCATGAATATATTTTCTGGATAATATCATAATCTTGCTTTAGATTAGATGAGATTAGATGAATTGAGCTCATGACATAAAATTAAGTTCCCAAATTGAAAAAGGAAAGGAATTCTCAAAAGAATTTGTAATTTGACAGAGATGCATTTCACCATGGCATTTCTTCCTGTACTCCACTCACTTTGGGCCAGAATTTTGCACCATATGCTGCAAATGCTGTTTCAAAATTTCAGGTTGTTCGACACGGAAGTATTAGAATTATTGATAATAGGAGTAGACATTTAATTATCCTCCACACATAGTGAGGGATGTGATCCTGAAAGAAAGAAAAAACGACATATAGACTCTCTTTATGTAGTTCCTTGCATAGTAACTTCATTAAATACAAATAGGACTTCAGGGAGGATGCTCATCAGTGTAAGGAAAGTTATGACAATATGGTCTGCAGGCAATTGTGCAAAAGTGTGTTGCAGCATTTGAAGAAAAATAACAGGAGAGCTTAGTCCTTAAGTTTTCTGTCCCTTGGTTTTCCTTAACCATATTTTAAACTGAGCACAGTTTTACCGGTTGCAGAAGCTGTGCTCTAAAAAAAAAAAAAAAATCTTAGAACAAATACCTCACATATATTTCCCTAGTTTAGAAGTATGATTTCTGCAGACGAGCATATAACTTCTTTTTTTTGCAATGCCAACTGAATGGGGAAAAGAGACAGTAACCTGGTTTATTCTGGAAACAGCAGGTAGTTTGATCTATTTTTACTGCAGATCATTTCCCAGGACACTGTGAATTTTTAATCAAATGTGTGAATCGAAAACTGTGGTGTGACCTTTGGAAAAGACACTGCAGGACATCGGCTGAAGCTATGAATAGTTTAAGCACAAACAGGAAGTTGACTTGGTTGTTCTGTAACAAAAGACTGCAGTAATTTATGGAGTAGGAGTTGCAGTTTCAAAACATTTTTAATTGCTACATTTGATCTGCTATGCAGTATTGTGTGACAACAGCTAAGAATGAAATGTCAATGCCCATGTTCCAGCATAAATTTATACAGTGTGAAAGCAAAGAACCCTGTTGATTCCAGCTTTTCTTTTTCTAAGTGTTTCAGATTTGCCTGAATTTCTTTCAGGTTAAATGCGGAGTGAAGAGGTCCTCAGTCTTGCAAAGCATTTAAGTAGATGCATAACTTTGTTCTTATTAAGTCTACTTATGATGAAAAGGAATGTTAATATATAGGGAAATAAAATGGGAAGGGATCTCACAGTGACCTATGTACCTGGGATAACTCTCTTTGATAAGTGGGTCACTCTCAGATGGAAATGTATTAATACCCACTCTCTTTGCTTTTAGTTCATTATTATTTAACTTAGGCCTATGAAAATTCAGAAGTTTCACTTACAGGAGTGAAGTTACACAGGTACTTAGGAGTACCTAACTTTTCTAACTTGAAGAAAAAAGTACCCCATTATCATATTTTATAAAGGATTATTTGAGCAAAAATCAGAACTACAATTAAGGGCTCAAATTCTCATCAAAATTTTATGGAAGATAGACCTATTTCCACAGCATAACTTTCCAAATCTCTTACTTATTTACTTGCTTAGAGGACAATATACTATATCAGTAGCTCCATGCTGCTTCTTGGTGATGTCTGTGATATATACTGTGGGCATCCAAGTCTTCCTGTAAACCATGAGGATGAAATGTAAGTTCTCTGTGAGCAAACTCCTGAGCAATTTCCAGAAAAACGCCCTGATCATTAATGACATCAGAAATGTGTGTTCCAGTAGGTCATTTATATGCAGTTGATAAAAGGTTACGCTAGTAACAACAAGGAACTGATTCTCTCCTGAAATATGTTATCATTTCTTGAAGAAAAAATTAAGGAATTTTTGAAGATAACAGTCATTAATTATAGAGAAGAATATAGAGAAGAATATAGTTTTTACGTATACAAACTTTTATGTTCCTTCATCAACCAGTAGCTACATTTTGATAGAATCACCAGAAAATACATGTGAACATCAAATATGTGGGCATTTACACACTTATGCACACTAGTAACCTCAAATTTCCCAGAGGGACATAGCACTTTCCTGAACCAAAGTTAACGCCTCTACAAAGAACGGCTTTTGCAAAAAAATGGGTTTTGATTTATTGTAAATGTTTGGTCCCCTATTACAAGTAAGTAACCAGAACTTAGTCAAGAAGATTTACCAGTAGGAACCTTTGCAGTGTAACACTGTAGGTAGGATGAGAAGGGTTTAATGCTGTGTAGAAATTGCTTAGTTTTCAACCAGTAGCTTACTCAGAATGCATTATTCAGAATTAAAGATACTTTTCATAGATTTTCAACTAACATTTAAATGAAAGAGTTCAAGTCCATTACTTCTTTTTTTTTTTTTTTTTTTACGGTATTTTAAAATTCATTATAAATGTACAGCTTTACCTGTCAGTGTTTTGCAACTAATAAAGCTGAAAGGCTTTGTTGTTTCGTTATGGTGTACTCTTCTCTATTATCTGTGTAATCAAAATATCTAGCTTCAGGAATATCTGTTTAAAACATTTGTAAATCAGTTAATAATGCTGCAATTATTTGTTTATGAAAAATAATAGTACCAACATGAAATGTGTTTTAGGGCATTTTTCATGTCAAAATTCTGCAACAGTGTCAAGAAAGTTGTGACAGAAGTTTGTGTCAACAATTTCCTACATTTTCCAAATTTGGAAAGATTTTTAGTAGTTTCTTTCATATTTGGTCTTAAGTGCAAAACTTGAAGCCATATTGGACACTCTCACTTTCAACAAGGAAAAAAAGAGTGAAGAAAACTGAAAGTCAGAAAAATGAAATGAACTGCTTAGTAATTTTTATCTCGTAAATAGTTGTCATGATGCTGAGAAAAGGCATTTCTCCAGATGAATAAGTACAAGACAATGCACCTGCATTTTTTTCCATAGAAAAGTCACAGTAATAATTGCATGTGTTGTCAGTAGTCAGGATTCTCATTTTCAAAATCCTGACTGCAGTGAGAATTTTAATAAATGAATTAAAGGCAGAAATGCAAAATACAGACCCAAGCCTTTGACTGCACCCTCCTTTAAAGGAGTCACTGCCAAGTCAGGTTTATTACTTTTTGTGCTGTGTTGCTGTTGAAGGGAAGTTGTGATGACTTGTGGTTTAAGACTGCTTCTCAAAAATTGCATGGAACTATTGAAATGAGACTTTGTAGAGCAAGTAATCATAAACCCAGAACTACTTTTGTAAGAGTCACTGGCAAAATGTACATTGAGTGCAGTGGGCTATAGTCAGTCCCTAATAGTGGGTGGGTTTTTTGTAGTTCTTTTTCGGCTTGAAGGATTCAAAATCAGAAGGCAGAGGATTTAATTAAAGTAGCAGACTTGGGAAAGAATATTAATCTTCCATCAGAGATTTTCAGAATGAGTTTTAAATGTCCTCTGTATAGATGCTCCTACTGTTACGGTCAGATCCAATTCCTTCAGAGCCTTGCTTATCCTTCCATGATCATATTAGAATCATAGAATCATAGAATCATAGAATGGTTTGGGTTGGAAGGGACCTTAAAGATCATCTAGTTCCAACCCCCCTGCCATGGGCAGGGACACCTTGCACTAGACCAGGTTGCTCAAAGCCACATCCAATCTGGCCTTGAACACTTCCAGGGATGGGGCATCCACAACATCTCTGGGCAACCTGTTCCAGTGCCTCACCACCCTCTCTGTGAAGAATTTCATCCTGATATCTAATCTAAACCTCCCTGATTTCAATTTGTACCCATTACCCCTTGTAATTATTACTTTTATTCTTCACTTCTTCTTGGTTGTCTTTTTCTGCCCTGAGTGATTTGCCCTCTAGGTAAATCACTGTGGTACTGAGCAGGAAGTCAGAATCACTCAATGAGAATGAAAGATTGGTTTAGAAAAGCCATCTACACTTTCATAATTTAATTCTGATAAAGCTTGTTATTGGAAATTAAGGCACGGTCTGCCCATGTGCAAAGGCCACTTTTGGTGGCCACAGAATTACTTTAGAATCAGTTCTGGTAGTACTATGCAGAATCAAGTTTATGTTCCTTAATCCTATAAATATAGCAAAAACCACATAATGAAAAAAGGTAAACATATCACAGTTGACTGGACATTTTCTCACTGAAAAGTGTTTCTAATTAATTTAGTTTTCAGGGAACCTATTTGCCAAAGTCTGAAAGACCCAGTTTAGCTCCTTGTTGAACGCTGGAATTCAGAATTCACACCTGGGAGAGGTTCACCAATCTTGATGTCAGTGGACTCCAGAACTTCCCATCACCCTTCTGCAGAGTCAGGAGCCTTCAAACTTCAAGTTTCTTTGCTGAATCAGAGGTTCCCAAGTTACTTCCCTGGCTCTGCAGTAGCGATGTCCGGAGTCCAAAGTACCTTGGTCTGAGGTGTGAATATCCTATATCCGGAGTATTGCCTGACTCTGAAATACTCAGCTCTAAATTTCCAAACCCTTGCACAATCTGTGAAAGTTCAGGTAACATTTTTGGAACAAGAGAGAAAGACTATGAATACCTGAAAATTTTAAGTTCAAGGTTCATTTTAGAGAACAAAACTAATGAAGGCTGTTTCTAGTTAAAATAAATAAGTAGTAAATAAATAAATAAATAAATAGATTGATTGTAAGGGGGAGGGAAAAAACCTACAAAAACCAAAGCAAAACCCCCAAACTGCTGAAAATAACTTATTTTCTTTTTTTTTCTTTTTTTTTTATTTTTCCCCCTCCCTCATTATAACTTGGGATTCATTAAGTGTCTCACTGGATAGAAATTCCATGTTTCCACCATTTCAAGAACATAGACTTCACAAAGGAATTAGGCTCTTTATGAATAATAGTGTGTGACTAAGAAAAGACAGGACTACTTCTGTGTGCAGTCAGATCTACCACATTAAGTTCTCAAGTACCTCCCATCACAGCTGGTATTACTGATTTGTTAGACATTACAGAATTTGAAAAAATGACTTTAAGGTATCTTGTAACAATTGCCTGGGCCATCCAGTCCCTCAGTGAAATACCTTTTCAAAGAATATTCCATTTCTCTCTCTCCTACTGGTTCTAAATGAGTTGTTTATATTAAGAAATTTATAATACCGACATTTAACATTTAGCAGTGAAATATAATGTTTTTTAGGTTAATTACCCTTCCTACACACAGTGACAAGTACTCTAAGATGTAGTATATAGAACAGCTGGGACATTTTTGTGTGGGATTTCGAAAACCTAAATCTCCTATGAGTAATGTGAACAACACTTAGTGTGGGAAATGCTTTATGACAGTATAGAATGATGTGTTTAATTAAGTGCTGTATACATATACTCTGTACTCCCTCAGCCCCATTATAGCCTGTTCCTCATTACTGACTGTGCTTTGTACAGAAGGAGAGATTCAACATTAGCAAAACAACTTCAAGCGGTCATTGCCTTATGGACCAAATCCAGCTCCATTGAAATAATTGGAGTGACTTCCATTGACTTCAACAGGATTTGGATCATGGCCCTCAGTAAGTAATTTCAGTTCAGCAAACCTGCACAGATTGAAAAAAGGGTTCTTGAAGCATGTTGAAGTCCCAACAGCTGAGAATTTGTTAAGAAAGCTTTCTAAATGACTCTAAATAAATAAGGAGCCTGGTAGTATGATCCTTGCCTGAACAAAACGCTCAAATTTAGTCAAGCAGGGATGACAACTAAAGAAGATTAAAATGGTAAATATTGAAATATGCAGTGGAACAAGTCATGTTCCTAACTTTTTTATTGTTTTGCTGTTTGTTTTCCTTTTTTATGTAACATATGGTTTCTAGGTCTGTGTTTAAAAAAAAATGTAGAAACTGAAAGCACCTACTAAAGGATGAGTTTCCTTATTATGTGGCTTAAGAAACAGGCACGGGGTTTAAGAGGGGTTGGAACTAGACGATCTTTAAGGTCCCTTCCAACCCAAACCATTCTATGATTCTATGATTTTGCCTTGGTGGGCTTCTGCTCTAATTCTAATGCAATGTGAGGAATGACACGAGGTAGCCAATGCAAAACTGCAGCCCTTAGACAGAATGAGAGAGGAACAGTAATAGTCAATATGTTCTGAGGGTCTCATATAGGTTTTCCCTCCCTCTGTTGACTGCCCCTTTCTCATGTGACTCCATGGTTTTTTTGACAGCTTTCTTTTTGTAACTAACTACAACTGATTTTCAGCCTAACAACCAAGATAAACCAGAAATTATTAAAAAGTTACGACATGATTAACATTTCTGTTTATCTTCTTTTTTATCCTGAGCAATATATAAATGTTTGATGCATTCCCTTTTAGCAGCTCCCTCTCTCTTCTAAAGTAAATACTGTTAAAGTCATGCAGTGCCCAGTTTTATACCAGTCATTTGTAGTAACAAGAAATGTAGCACAGGATCCAGAACCACTCCTGGAACTGCTTTCCTGCTTTCACTTAATTTCTTTTCTTTTATTGTCAAGTAGGTCTATGAAAGAAAGAAAACAACTGCTAAATGTCCTAAGAAAAGCAGGCTATCTTTAGGTGATGACAGTCTCATTTTGAATCATGATTACTGTCTTTTGATCAAGGAACATCAAGAAAGGTAAAGATAATAAACGTCTTATCAGAAATACCTAAATGAGATAGCACACTACAAAGTGATTAGATTTAAGATTATTGCTCAAAATCCAAATATTTAAAAGCTGGGATGAAGATTCAGTACTGAAGCACTTGGCTGGAAAACTTAAACAATTATTCACTTTTTGGCAAAAAGGTGGAAATGTATTTTCATAAGTATAATGCCTGAAATAGAACTTGCTTTTTTTTCAGTATTAGAGGTAAAGGAAGAAATACACAACCATCTAAATCTTCCAACAACTTTGGTTTTTAGTATAGTGGGACTGCATTTTCACAGAAAATATTTAATACATGAAGGACATAATGGCCATGAGAATGGTGGAGACTAATTGACAGTTCTTTGAAGATGTGCTTACACGAAGAATGAGATCTGCTCTCTACATTAGACACCAACTTCCCTAAAAATCATCTAAGTATCTCCCAACAAAGTATCTGAGCTGCCTAAGCCTATATCTGTAGTCAGTCGACAGTGGCACCTCAGAAGAATGGTGCCTAAATCCTATAAATTAACTTATCTGGAACTAGTCAAGTGATGCTGTGCACAGACCTGTCTAACCTCCTCACTGAGATTTCCATGCCTGATGTAGTACAAAACTGATTCTTTGAGGTTTCATTGTTGTTGTTACTGTTGTTGTTTTAATTTTTTTTTTTTAAACTGTCACTGTAGAGTTCATTAGCACTGTACAGAACAGGGTCTAGAGCCCCATGGTGTTGTGGCTGTCCTCCATGCTTTCCTTTCCTCAGAAACACATTCTCCAGGGACACAAATTAAACTCTGCTCTGCTGAAAGATGACATCAATCAGGAGAGAGAGACCCCCTTGTCATCCCCTATTATAGACACTGTTGCACTCTCCCCACCTCTTGTCATAGGCAAAGAGAAGACAGGTGCCCAGAATAAGGGGAAGCAGAGAGTTACCCCGCTCACTTTGTCATTCTCAAGGCCAAGCAAAGCATGCTGCCAATGTTTTTCTTTTCTCTTGACTTTTCTCTGGCTTACCTGAACCTGGAGCCAGATCTTAACTGCCATGTCTTAGACTTGTACTCATGCTGTATGGGGCTGTCTTCCCCAGTGAGACTCTCACCCAGGCCCAGAATTAGCAGAAAATTATCTTTCTTCCTTAGGATGCAAATTGGTTTGTGGTGGGAGCAGGCAAAGAATAGGAGGGGATAATAATAAAGATATAGGCAATAAGTCAAGAAAACAGACTTGCTGTAACATACAGAAATACTTTGCTAATGTTGGTACAAAAAAACTTTCTGTTCTCAAATGCAAACATGCAGCAGTTGCCTTCAGACCTCCAGGCTGTGCTCAGATGTTTTCAGGGGTGTTCTGCCACTTCCTCCCTGCTGAAACCAGCATGCTCAATGTGTTCAGGATGTGCAAGAACAAACACAGGTCCTGGAAGAACTTGCACAATTCACCCAGGTGCAGATCAAATACAGATAACATATTGTTTGAGGGGTCTTTGTAAGTCAAATAAATGTGAAAGGCCCTAGAATTTTCTCCCACAGCACTGCAAGGGTGCTTCGAAGGATGCATAAAATACTGCACAGTTTGCCTCATCTGGGAAGTTGATCTTAGGTGCACTGTGGTAGGACTGTATGGACAACATATTGGAAGTGTTATTTCACTCAGCCTGCAGCAAAGAAATCTATGGTCTCCAACATCCAAGACAGCAAAAGACCAGTGCAACAGGTTATAAACACTGTTTCTGAAAGTAAATAAAAGTTACATGTAAATAATGAAATTAGTCCAAACAAGGAAGCCTCCTGATACCTTGGCTGATGATTCTGATTTTCAGGTAAATGGGAAGAACAAAGATGAGAAAGCAATGGAGCAACAGTGGCACCTCAAATATTAATGTTAACAGATGAATAAAAAGATGAGAAGATGGGATATTATGGCAGTCGCCATACTTGGCAGCAATAGTTTGATAATACTGCTGGGAGGACAACAAAAAAGAACGGAATAACATTTTTCATTTCAGCTGCCGGGCTTACCATATTTTAGGAGCTCAGAATTTTCAGTGCTTTCATATTTCTGTGCTCTTGATCCTGCGAAATCAGAGAAGCAGAGATGGGATGAGTGGACAAGAGAGATGCAGAGGAAGAGTGAAACAACAGCATTTCCACCACCAGCTTTGGCTGAGTCCTGAAAGCTGATTAGAGCATGTAACTGGTTCCCTTGGTGTAAATCTCAGCCTTATCCTTCCTCATCTTTTGCTTCACACCCCAACTCCCCCACCCTCTCTTCCCCCCTTTCTGTTTATATAGAATCTGGCTTAGCTTTGCCAAACAGCTGTCTTTTTTTTTCCCCTTTTCTTTATTTTCTTGTTTCTTTTTTTTTTCCTCTTTTATTGTTGTTGTTGTTAACCTTGTGACCAGAAAGACAGCTAGTGTAATGTCTTAAACAGCTTGACATTGGTTCAAGCTTGCCAGGTTTCAAAGTGGCTGATAAGAATATGTGCTGTGCTTGTCTTTCTCCAGCAGCAAGGCTACAAATCAGAGTCAACAGTACAAACAGGAACTTTTCTTGTTTTTTCTCTCCTGGCTATTTTCCACACTCCCTTTGTGTATGTGCTTGTCCTGTTTTATTTTCAAGGGAGCAGGTCCATATTCCAATAAAAGAGACAACAAATAGAGCTCCAGCCATCTCAGCTACTTTTTATTTTCTTTTTCTCTCCCAAAGGGGGAGTTAATATCATCTTAATGCTGTAGAAAAAGACACTATCAACCAGGGAATTTTCCTCATAAAAATGTTCTGCAGCTAAAAGAAAGAGGAATAATGGATGCTGTTAAAATGAAAGTCTCCTTGAATACTTTACATAACAATCACTTTGTCTGCTTGTCTTCTGTATCTTTCATAAAAGATTTAAATATTTTAACAGCGAATGTTTGCTGTAAGAGGTAGTTGGTCACGTATTCATGCACCCAGTCCCATAGGGCATACAGCCATCCTGAGCTCTGCCATGAGAACGTCATGGCAGCATTTATGTCCCCAAGCTCCTGTGCTCCAAAATGCAAGCACTGCACAGAACCCATGCAATGCCACCTCACACCCCCCATCCAAGGTGTTTTGGGGATTGCACTGCATCAAGAACTGTTTCAAAGGGTATTTAGTGCATATTTGTAATTTTTGCAATCTTGACGTGCATTTCCATTCTTTCAGAGGAGAAACACACATCTCCTTCAGGTCCTTAGCTGGGGAAGGTGTTACAGCTTGACACTGTTTTCTACGGGAAGTGTTATCTCATCTCGCCAAGGGCTGGTGTGGCTGAGCAGGTCCCATTGTAGAGTGGCAGTTCATTGGCTAGAAAGGTTGTCATGCATCACTGGTGTCTATGGTGTTTCAATTCAAAGCTTCACATTATCTCTAATGGCATAATAGCAAAGGGCTCCTTGGGATGAAGGGAGTGAAATGTGAGGCTGTATCACCGCCGCTTGTGACAGCATGAGGTTTGCCTACTGTGCAAAAACACAGGTTATCAGCTCAAACCTGAAATAGAAAATGCAGATATTTAAGAAAATGTATAATTTATACACAGAAACTGCTGGAGAAACAGGGAAAAAAAACCCAAGCTCTGCTTTTCTTTTGTCTAAGAGATGTACAGTATAATGACATTTCTTTTCTTCATCTTCTACTTTTTGTAAGGGCAATAGAAACCTACACAACTGTGACTCATCCTCAAAGAAGTTTTCAGTGTTGAAGCCCTTTCTACAAGGATGCTTTTCTTATAGAAGACACTACTTTGTCCTTTTCACAAGCACCAGCAACACAAATTGAACGTACATAAGTAAAAAAACAATAACTGAAAAGCAGTGATTTGATATTTTGACCTTTTTTTTTTTTTGTCTACAAATGCTTAAAACCTGCTTTACTCAGACAAACCAGTCCAGCATAGGCTTTTATAGTCCAGTATCCTGCCTCCAGCAGTAGCCAAAACCGAATACTGAAAATAATCTTGGGGTATGATTTACAGGTGCACACACAGGTATGCATGCAACATCTGTGAAATTTCCCACATCTAGCATCCCACATGCATGATGATCTGCAACTCGAGGCCTTCCACAGCCACAGTGGTATCTTTCACCAATGTATTTTACTGTGAAAATACCAATTACTGGGCATTAATGATATGATCGGTAGAGACAAGAGGCAGTGTCAATGTATCATGCATGAAAATCAGACAGATTAATTATAGGCAATATATAGAAATATATAGAAACATTAATTATGATAAATCATAGTACAGTTATAGAAGTGAGTATATTTCTAGGGCACTTTCTGACAGAGGTGGTGGGCAAGGAAAAACCGTCTATCAGTTCTTCCCTGTAGGAAATAGCAAAATTCCAGCTGATGGCAAAGATGTTCACAGACTCTACTGAACTGTATATTTCTTTTACTGTGTGTTGGAGGAAAGATGGAGGTACATGTGACTAAGCAATGTCTTGAATCGGATGCCAGGAAGAGTTCATTTTTTATACGTTGCTCCCTTGGCCTTTTTAAATTGGGAAGGGATCCCAGAGGTACCCAGCCATGTAATCTACAGCAGAGAAATTGCTATGAGCCCCAAGACAAAGCTTAAAGCACAACATGTGAAGATGAACTCATTTCTTTCCACACTCACAGGGCTATTTCTGAGTCAAGCTGCACTTCTGTAGGCAGGAGCTGTGAAGGATTTAAGGCACATGAAGTGCCATCTCAACTCCTTATAGCAACACTCAGGAATTTGGAAGCAGTTACCTGTGTCCAAGGATGCTATTCTCTCCAGGATTGCCTTCTTTGTCATCATCTCAGTTCCAGAGAGGGCAGATCAGCAAGAGGAATACTTGCGTTTACACTAAGAAATTTTAAGATATTTAAAATAAGTGTGCAGGTAGCCAGCATGTGACCTTTCCATTTGAACTGAGTAATTTACTTCCCAGAAAGTCAGAGAATGGAAAATATACTTTAAATGGGAGTCTAATATTTGCTTATAAGTTGGCAGTGCCCCGTTACTTGTCTTTGCACGGGATTTAAAAAATTTTTTTCCTTCCCCCCCTCCCTCCAGTATATGTGTGTCTTAGAACTGTGAGTCCTCAGCGTTCACGGTGAGTAGTCTTCCAAAGTTACTTAGAGGTAGTCATGGGCTGTTTGTGGTGGTCTCTTCACCTCTGCCAGGCCAGGGCCATTCCTGATGGCAGGATGCATTGCACATGGCCAAGTATGAGGTCTGCACCCACATTGCAGAGTAGTTGGGACTGGGCTGTCTGAACTTTCGTGGGAGCAGCAGCTTGCTCAGCCTCCTTATAGTGGGAAGGCAAGGATTTAGCACAGCAAGGCTAAATAAATGGAAGAGAGGCTGTGCATCTTTATGGAAGATAAATATGGTCAGAGAAAATAATTAATTTCCCTCTTTAAAGTTATACAAATTGCAGAAATGACCCTTGCAGAACTCAAATCTCCCCAAGTTGCTGTTTGAATACTAAGATAGTCACTTTCAATGGACAGTTGACTATTTTACTCTACTATGTATTAAAAAGGGAGCCAACCAAATAAATCAAAATTCTGAGTTTATTTGGGTCCCTCTGTCACTTAATATTAAGTTCCTTTCTGGGATCTTCAGCTGAGTAAAATGGTAGTCCCATGTGAAGACCTCTTTTCTTGAGGAATTCAGTGACCATTCAGAAGGTTCACTGAGCTGGTGTAAGAGTCACTCTCAAAAAAAAGGAAGTCTTACCAGGGATTACAAAAGGATCTATATTACATCACTAGGCTGTGATGTTCTGGTCCTTTCAGAAATACTAGTGCACTTTGGGGTCCTTATGGTGCAGGCTTCTTCCTGAAGAAGAATGTGAACTAAGCATGTTTTGGCTCTTGACAGAACAAGGTCTGCCTACTGTGCTAAACATAGGTTACTCATCCAAACTCAAAATAGAAAATGTTGATATTTTGGAAAATATATAATTTATACACAAAAGCTGGGTTCAAAAATTGTGATGTTTCCAGTATCTAACTAGAATCTAATTATCATTAAAAAAATTGGACAGCATTAAGCTACCCAACTGTGAGTAACCTGTGACTCATTTTTGTAACAGAGGTGATGCTTGTCTGGTGTTTTCAATTCAGAAGGCAATATATTTTCTGATTGTCTAGCAGTATTGTAGGTAAAAGTGTGGTCCTAGAACATATGAACTTGATTTTTAAAAAACTTATTTTTCATAAGGATCTTTCTTTTTTTTTTTACAGAAGCCACATACAAAATAATTTTAAAATGTTTTATAATTAAAAAGCAGAATTCTTCTATTAAAAAAATATAGATTCTCCATACCCTGGTTTAATTGCTCTTAGCAGTATGCATTAAATTATAGGTTTCATATAATGAATTTAGATTGACAGAAAGCATTGAAATTCTGTTTCATTGTGGTCAGCTCTTCTGTCCAACTTCTGTTTAATAGAGTAAGAAACCAGACTTTTCAGATTTTAGCAGAAGGACTCATTCTGTATTTTTACACACACAGAGAATCCTTCATCTTGCAGATGCACATTATGAAATCTATCAAACTTGTCAGTGTTGTCTGTCTCCATGGCTCCTATATTTTCTCTTGAAACAAGTCAACAGGAGATCAGCGTTCCTCAGGTGTCAGTATTGGGACTGGTGCTGTTTAACATCTTTGACAGGGACATGGATGGTGGGATCGAGTGCACCCTTAGCAAGTTTGCTGATAACACCCAGATGTGTGGTGCGACTGACAAGCTGGAGGGAAGGGATGCCATCCAGAGGGACCTGGACAGGCGGGAGAAGTGGGCCACCACCAACCTCATGGAGTTCAACAAGGCCAAGTGCAAGGTCCTGCACCTGGGTCGGGGCAGTCCCAAATACAAGTACAGGCTCGGTGGAGAGTGGATACAAAGCAGCTCCGAGGAGAAGGACTTGGGAGGACTGGTGGACAAGAAGCTGGACATGAGCCAGCCGTGTGCACTGGCAGCCCAGAAAGCCAACCGTATCCTGGGCTGTGTCAGGAGAAGTGTGGCCAGCAGTCCAAGGTGATTCTTTGCCTCTACTCTGCTCACATGAGACCCCAGCCAGAGATCATCCCTGGAGCCCTCAACTACGGAAGGACATGGAACACTTGGAGTGAGTTCAGAGGAGGGCCACAAAAATTATCAGAGGGCTGGAGCACTTCTACTGTGGGGACAGGCTGAGAGAGCTGGAGTTGTTCAGCCTGGAGAAAAGAAGTCTCCGGGGTGACGTTATAGCACCTTCCAGTACCTGAAGTGGGCCTACGAGAAGGCTGGGAGAGAACTTTTAAAAGTGCATGTGGTGACAGGCCAAGGATAACAGGTTTCAACTGAAAGAGTTTAGATTTAGATTAGATATAAGGAATGAGGTTCTTCAGGGAGAGGGTGCTGGGGCACTGGAACAGGTTGCCCAGAGATGTTGTGGATGCCCCATCCCTGGATGTCTTCAAGGCCAGGCTGGATGAGGCTTTGAGCAACCTGGTCTAGTGGAAGGTGTCCCTGCCCATGGCAGGGGGGTTGGAACTAGATGATCTTTATGGTCCCTTCCAACCCAAATAATTTATGATTCTATGATGGTGGAATTAATTTTATTGTTTAGTCTCATGTGATATATGACCAATAATTATTCAAATCTCCAAAGCTATACACGCTTGTAAACCTGATCATCAAGAGTCGTCTCCATGGTTGGGCCTCTCTGGCACTTTGGTAATGTGGAAGTTGAGTACTATTTATTAAGGGGGTTGATGTGATGTATGCCTTATCGGCTATCAAGTAGACAAGTCAAATAATTTGATTCATTAAGGTGGAAGCATAATATAACAAAGACTTTCAGTCAGGGGTTAAGGATTCAGGACATTGAACAAAAATTTTAAAAATATGTGTTATTAGTGATGCTTTGAGCTAGTCTTGCCTTCATTTTTTTAACCTCTTAGACAAGTAGACTAAACCATATGCTTTCTAAAAGCACCTGGGACAAAAACAGGAGGGGAAAAGATGCAAAATAGTATATATATTTTAATATACAGAGTTTTTTATTGTTTTTATTTTAATTGTTGTGATTTTCCTTTTGTTTTTTTTTCATCATTTTACAAGGTGAAAAGTGCAATGAAAAACAGAAGAAAAGCAGTGGATCCGAGGAAAAACAATGAGCTGGAAAATCACTACTTTGTGTTTACCACTCCCATCTGAAGCATAGAGTCATAGAATGGTTTAGGTTGGAAGAGACCTTAAAGACCATCTAGTTCCAACCCCCCTGCCATGGGCAGGGACACCTTCCTGTGTCCTTCACCTTCTCCAACCTGAGACCAGGTTGCTCAAAGCCTCATCCAGCCTGGCCTTGAACACTTAATAGGGAAAACAGAGAAAATTAAATGGAAAGCATTTTAAACATCAGATGATGGTAATTTTTCAACAAAAAGAATGCATCCAAGAATCATTTAATTCAGGGAATACCTCTAGCTCTGAATCTGCATTTTGATTGGATGTTATTGAGATGGTGCAATGCTCCAATGACTGAAACTGCTGTCCAGTTCTACTGTTTTAGGAAGTCAGGGAATGTAAGGAAGAAAGGAGGAACAAACCCACCCTAGAACAGAAAAAACTGTGTCATAGCACATACTTCTTTTAAAAGACCAGTCAAAAAACCCATTGGGAAAGTGGAAAAATTTGTTCATTCACCTTTTAAAACTTACAATGTTATGATTTCATCAAAAGTTGAAAAATAATAAGCTACTCCATTAGCAGGAGAGATATGTAATCGCACGTGGCTACATATCTAAACATTCCCCTCACATTTCATCATTGGCTAAGGACAATGTATTTTAGAAACATACATCTGCAATAGAAGATTACTTTGCTTTCTTTCAAAATCCAAAATGAGTAATATACTTTCTTCTGAAGTCATTCATTCTCTCTTCTTTGAAGCACTCTTCAGCACAGTTTGTGTTCACCTATAGGAAATAGCTATTAGCTAAAATAAACATTTTAGAATTGCATTATGATTATGCATTCATAAAGCTACCAGAGGAACTGAGTTCACGAGCGACTTCCTAGGTGGGAGTAAAAGAATTAACTATTTTTTGGGAGAAGCTTCATATTGTATTCCTGATGTGTCCTTTGGCAGAGCTGCATAAGCCAGAAAGCAGTACGATGAATGGTAAAGTTTTGTGCTACGTTCAAATAATCCTATTTCCTTTAAAGCTTTATGGAGTGGAAATCATTCTTCAAATATTTATTTATTACCTCAAAATTTAAAGAATACTGTTTTTCTGAAAATCTAAAATACTAGAACTGATTAAGCAAACAGTGTGCACTGGTAATCTATGCTTCCATGTTCATCAAAGCCTCACTTCTCCCCTTTGCCTCTGTCATTTGTATTGAATGGCCAAATCCTGTCTCTTTACTTGAATTAAGATTGTAATCTTTCTGGGACATGTTTTCATTACGTACTTGTAAAATACCTTCAACAATACAGCTTTGATCTTCCAAGTGTTACTGGAGTACAAATAAACTATAGTATCAAATATTACACATATTTGGATAAAAAATAAAAAACCAAAAAAGACCATGTTTGCATGATATAAAGTTTACATTTTTCTCTCAGAATAAGAAGAACTCCACACTCAGTAACCCAGGGAATCAGTCTGTAGCATGTTTTAACTGTGATTCCAAACTGCAGATAAAAGGACATAAATAATGTAGGCATGCACTGCCCATTGATTTAGACATTTTTAACAACATGATTTTCTGAAACAAACAAAGAAAAAACCAACTTGGGGAAAGCATTTCTGTACAGGAAATATTTCCTTAAAAATTCATTGGTGATGATTTTACCAGGTACAGAACTCCTGGAATTTTCAAATAGATCTTGCTGTGGATGGGAAACCAGTGCAAGTCCCAGGGAGCTGATGCTATGTTCCTGCATGCTCAAAATCCTTTGTGTGGGCATAGGGGAAACACTCCTTATTCATAAAGCCAAGAATTCATTGATTGTATAAAAGAAATCTTAATGTCCTCATCCAAAAATTAGTCTTAATTGAGATTAATTATTATATAAAGAGAAAGTTTTATGCTGAAAAAGTCTCAATTAAAAATAATAATAATACAGTTAATATTGTTAAACACACCTTCCTCAGGTTCTACCCCTTTTCCTGGAGTTATGCTCACATTTGCATTCTCCACTGGGTCCTTAACTCTGTAACTAGGATCCACTAGGGGTTATTTTTATGTTTGCTAAAACTCTGCTACACTTCACTTTTTTTTCATTGGTCTGCAACTCCATGTTACAGCTTAACTCTTTCCTGACCGAACCCAGTACACAGGTTAATTTATTATCTATGGTGGTTTTCTGTATGTTAGTATTTTTGGGGTAATAACACTCTGATCCAGCTCCAGGACTGCATTTCTTTAATTTACCATTGATGAGTTTATAGCAGAGGGATTTCTAGTGCCAAATCTGTGCCAAGTGCCATGCTGTTACTCTTGTACACCATATCCTGTCTCTCCAATATTCAAAGCTTCTGCTATTACACCAGATCTGTATTCTTCTATAATTCATTCCTGGAGTCAGAAATAAATTGTTCTGCACAGAATAAGAACTTGTTATTTGTATCTGTATAAAAAATATGATTGTACCATAAAATAATGAGAAAATGAACTCAAATCAGCCATAGACACTTGGTTAGAAGAAAAAGTCCTGTTACAGTGATAAATTAATGCAACATTGTCCTGAGAAGTCCAGAGACCTTGCAATCTCAATAGAGAGCTGGTGGCTGTTATTAGAAAAAAAGATGCTGGATTTCTGGTCTACAGGTTTCCAGGTCTTTCAGCATTCAGTCCATGCACCTCACTGCTCTTGGTCCATTTTGCCTTTATCATAGCCCCATGAAACAGGAATGCATTGTTGTTCCATTTTCTCCCCTACTGAAAAGCTTTGTAGGTTACATTACTTTCTAAAGGTTAAACACAAAGTTTTTTGAATTAAAATTGGGTGTGATACACTCCAGTTGAGTGTCTTCCTAGTTAAAGTATATTACTACACAAAATGAACTGAGAATTTCTCTGCCACCATATATCCTGACTCTGAAATTTAACAATTAGTTATTCATTTTTAAGCTATGCTTTTGCTCTTTATTTTAACATTGCCTTAAATTTGACATGAAAGGTTTTAATGAAGGTGTGAAATACTTGGCAGTTAAATCTAGCATATGCTGTAACACCTGTTAATTTCAACTGTTCATTTTAAGCTGTTACTTTATTCTTGGCATTTAGTCCAATTCACACTGTGATCCTTAGTTTGAGAGGAAAAAAAAAAAATCCAAGCTACTTATATATTCCCTTCTTCATCAACTTTTACTTAATATTTTTTATTTCAGCCATTTTTTTAACATTATGGATTTGTAAGGAAAGGGTGTTAAAATCAGGAATACAACCTCATGCCACAAAAGATTAAACTGCAAGATGAGAAAAGGCAGAAGTTAATGATTGAAGATTCATCTTGAATTTTCCTAGGAATAGGATAACCTTAAATCCTTGGAGTCTCCCTTCAGTCTCTATCCATTTAGATTTCATTTAAACATAGGTCAGATTTTCTATGTTTAGGTATTGCTAATAGAAATCTGACTTTTGCATTGCAAATTTAGCAATAGATGTATGATTTAACTGAAGTATATAAAGCTTTATCTTTATTTTAAGATGATGGTGAGCATTGTGCTGCTTACAGTGTTAATCTTGGTGGTAGTCAGCAGCAGCTGGATTAGTTATGTCAAGAATTCCAGGACTGGTCAAGTCAAAATCAGTGAAGATTTCAAAGAAGGTAGTGATTTAATATTCAGAGCTAACTTGTAAGGATGGTTCAACTGCATTTCACAGAGTAGCCTAAATATTTATTTCCCTTTTCATTGTATAAAAATTACTTCCATTATTCAGTAAGAATAATGCCAAAAGATGTTATCACTGTTCAAACAGGCTCTATAATTAAGTGTGAATATGGCTGTAAGTTGACAGTACATCATACAGGGCTAGTAGACCCTACATACATAAATAGCATCATAGTAGAGTCCTCCTTGAGGTCACTTTTTAGATTCCACAGGTGCATCATCTATGGCATTAATTACCTGAAATTCCAGGTCTTTCTTTCCATTTCTCAGACTACAAGGACATAAGAGATAGTATTTTCAACTGTTGATTAAAGGAATTGGTACAAACTAGCTGCTGACAGTAGATCCTAGAATGGCAACACATGGTTATATCATAAAGCCTTAGTAAAATAGGGTGGAAGAAGACCTTGTGTCACTCCTCTCAATCCAAGGCAAAAGCAACAACACCTTTAATTTAATTATACGTTGAAGACTGGGACATGGTATATAGCCAAGGAAAGTAACCCAGCAAATGTTTCTGTTTCATGGACAAGAGATGCTGCTTCCTCAAAAAAACTCCACATTTCCTTGATGGATCTTCTATCTCTTCTTCTTCTCAATAAGTGCCATATTGCAGGAACATTTTCTCCTTTTGATTTAGTTGGTTATTTTTTTCCTTTGTAGGTGGTTAATTTATACATGAATATGCACATATGTGCGTGTCTTAAATTTTCAGCTCTAGAAATATTTACCGCACTAGAAGTACTCCGGGTATAACTAGCTCTGGCCTAGTATTTTTCAAAGAACTCTGTAGGAAATCTGCAAAAGCTTCAGATACATTTTGGAAACAAAATAAGTGTCCATATGTTAAATGCTAGCTTTGTTTGAAACTATGGTCCACACTGACAGATTAACTCTTTAAAAATTGTGACCCTGGATGTTGATTTACACTGAAAACAAAAGAGACACTGGAAAGTGAACTCCACCATGAAAATTAAATTTGCCAAATATTCCATATTACTATAACGACTCTCCTTTTAAAAAATACAATTCCAGTTTGATGATAGTTTTCACAAATCTTAGTACTCAGATTTCATTACTAATGAAATTTGTCGTCTAGGTTTGGCAGATGTGATTGCCACGCAAATGTGAGCCACTAATTAGATTGATTGTCTATTTGATGCCTGCTGATTAGCTTATGAAAACCCTCTGTATTCCTGACTTCATGATAAAATGTTCCTGACTTCATGATTGCTGATTGATGCTCAGAAAATCTGATTACTGTCTTCAATAGCCAAGTAATGGCCCTGTCAACTTTCCAAGGATATAGATATTCATCTGACAGGGATGATGGGGTAGGATCTTACGTTTACTGTTGACTATTACGTGTTTAATTCTTTTTTAATTGAAACGATTACAATATTTTTCTGAGCTATGAATGTTAGATGTTTAGTCGTGGGTCCACAATCTGCAGCGTAACCATCAGATGTCTACTTTCTGACCTTGGACCTGGAGCAGGTCCAAGAGATTCAGGAACTATTGCGAGCCAATTCTCTGATTTGCAATTACAGTGAGAGAGACGTCTAGTGACATACCATTCAGCAATCAGGTTATTTGTGGCAAAAAACAGCATGCTACTTCAGTTTTTTAGAATAATTTTCCACAGTGAGTTTAAAGTTAAGAGGCAATGGCATTTGAGCTTCAAAGACCTTAAAGTTATTGGGTTTGGGTGTTATACGCTCCACAAATTTACTGCAGCTTGATATTTAGATCTTGCATTAGTGTGGGAAAGTGAATACACTACCCTTGGACATATGTTTTGTATGTGTGTCTTATGAGTCCATAAGTTGGTTTTTCACTTGTTTCTGTAACTGTGAGGTGTTATTTGATGTTTAAGAAATGAAGCAGTGATTTGGTCCAATGGAGTTATCCTAATAGTCCAGAAAACTGCAATCAGAAATTAGGCATACAGTACTTACCTTAACTGTGTTAGATTTATACAGGTACAATTTTATAACAATAACCTGTTGGGTTTTTTTAAGTGTATAAACCTCATTATTACACTTCAGAAAGTAAGAGAACTAATGACACTGTGCTTATTACGAGTCTGATCCTGCTATCTGTGGTAGATGTAATCCTACCCATCTGCCTGTTGCAGTCAACCTTCAGTCTGTAGAACAGGTATCCTAAAAGTATCACGCACAGAGGATGGTAAGACTAAAAGAATGAGAATGCATAGATAAGCAACTGAGATTGTCCCTCTGGAGATGGCTCAGCCATTGATTCGCTATGTAAACCTTGGCATGTTGTTTAACCTTTAGTGTCTTCCTTTCCCATGTGTCAAATTGGATATCCTTGGTGAAGCACTACAAATTAAAGTTGCCATGTAATTACTAACTGCCTTTACTACTCTGATACTTTCCACCAATATAATTTTGGATGGCTTCAGTACATTCTTGAAGACCAGTAGCTTGTTAAAAGATAGCTGCATGGTGCTTTTATGACTTATAGAGTGTCAGTGTTGTTTAAATTATATTGAAAGGCATATTTGGTTGATATTAGTGACCTTTTTTTAACTTTATTGGATTTATTTTAAAAGCCATTACCTAACTTAAAGAAAATGAATAAAGTAGCAAGAATATATTATGCTTTGCAATGATGTATAAACAATTACATGCAAATTAATGAACATACCAAAAGTCATGAAGTTGAAATGGTGCAACCTTTGGAGTAAATCCATTGAAATTTTATTGTTAATAGAAAAACACATTTCAAGTTCTTACTGGCCTTTTAACACTTTATTGTATATGTGGTAATATTATCGAATGAAAAAGATGCTGATATTTTGATTTTATTACGACAGAGAGCCAGTTGTGCGTAAAGCCCAAAATACCTTAAAAAGGCTGATTACATACATTGATTGATGATTGGCTTCAGAATAGTTTTCCTTCCCTAGATGAGAAAAGTGACGGTTTTGACCCTACTCATTCAATCAAAATGTTAATGCAACAGAAAGCATGGCTGCCTGCAGATTCAACAAGCCAGGAGAGAATCTAAATTATGCACCTTTTTTCTCTAATACATGTTTATGAATAAAATTGATTGTCATCCACCCCATCCTCTCCACCAGTGCTGAAACCCAAATACATTTTTGTCATGTTGGAGTTAAACAATAGATTTTGGGGGAATAAAGAATTGTTTTTAGTATTTAGTATTTCCCTTGAATTGAAATTAATTCTATCCTTTAATGTACTATTTTCTCTAAGAGGTTCAGGTGCAATAAATGCATACAATTGGAATGCCTTATGCACACAATGAAAAAAAAAAGAGCATTGCTCAAAATATACCTCCTGAACGTTCTGCATGATGTAGAACTCTACATAAGTTCCCTTCAGGTCCCTTCTTATATCATCTCTTTCTTTCCCTTTTTCACTTCTTCTCCTGTTTACAGACAAGGTAAAAATTAATAAATTGTGTCCTTCCAGGAACAGAAATTTTAACTTTCCAATGGAAACATTTGTGAAGATGGAAGATAGTCTTTTAATCAAGAGAAGAAGCTGAGTGAAAAAGCTAGAAATGAACAGGAGTATAGTAAAAATGTCTTATATAGTAAATGTTAGCTGGTAACAGATTTTTAGCTTCCTACCAACACTGAGCTATGCATCAGTCATTGCCAGTGGTTTTATTTGATGTCACTATTTTCTGTACTTGGCCATGATTTGCATGCTTTTCCCATTATGTAATTTTTTTGGCTTTTATTTCTGGGCCTCACAGAAGAGCATGAAATCAAATCTAAACACTGTTTTGAAGAAATTCTAATTGCCCAGACCACAGATTCACTTGGGAGAATTTCAGTTCTGGGTGCTTTGACTATATATTTTTTCATAACCAATAAATGTATCTTTTAAGAGTCCATTAAATATCTCTAAATAAATCATTTGATCATCCCAGCATCTGTGCCTCTGTTGTCCTTCAAGGCAGTAGAACAGTAAAATAACCTGATGTGCTCATTGGCCAACAGTGGTCACACTATGAGATGCACACCAGGGTATCCCTGTGGTCAAGAGCCATTACAGCCATCAGCCACATATGCATATAATCAGAGAGCTCAAGGGAAGGACAGTTATGAGAGAGGGGAGATAACAATGACTATCTCGCACATCACAGAGGGGATCAGCTATGTAGACAGCTGGCTATGAGTTACAGCACCTGCCAGCTTCTTTCCATCCAAAACTGGGGAACAAAAATCACTCTTGTGGTTTAACCCCAGCTGACATCTAAGCACCATATAGCTGCTCGCTCACACCCCTTCTCCCCCACTCCAGTGTAATGAGGAAGGGAACAAGAAGAGCAAAAATGAGAAAAGTCATGGGTTGAGATAAGAACAGTTTAATAATTAAAATAAAAATAATAATTATCATAGAATAATATAAACATAGAATGGTTTGGGTTGGAAGGGACCTTACAGATCATCTAGTTCCAACCGCCCTGCCATGGGCAGGGACACCTTCCATTAGACCAAGTTGCTCAAAGCCTCATCCAGCCTGGCCTTGAATACTTCCAGGGATGGGAGCATTCACAACTTGTCTGAGCAACTTTTAATAGTTTAAGAAGAAGAAGAAGAAGAAAAAGAGAGAAATAAAACTTTAAAAACACAAGTGATACAATACAAATGAAAATAATTGCTCACTGCCAACTGCCTGATGCCCAGCCAATTCCCAAGCAACACCCCTACCACCAACCTTTCCCCTAGTTTTATTGCTGAGCCATATGGAATATCATGTCATATGGAATATCCCTTTGGTCACAAGGTCAGATGTCTCGACTGTGTTCGCTCCCAACTTCTTGTGCTCCCCCCAGCCTCCAGGAACAGTGTGAGGAGCAGAAAAGACCTTTATTGTGTGTAAGCACTGCTCAGCAATAACTATAACATCCTTGTATTATCAACACCTTCCAGCATGAATCCAAAACATAGCCTCATGCTAGCTCCTATGAAGAAAATTAAGTCTAGCCCAGCCAAAGCCAGCACAATCACCCAGCATGGCTATGTAACATCACAGATCATATGAAATAGCCCTAGTTAGGGAGCTACAAGGGAACCACGGGCAACACAAGTCACAGTTCAGCTCATCGTTTAGAAGAATTCATTTCAGTTCAGCTAATTCAGTGAAGGCAAATCTACCACACAGAGACCTTGAAACAGAACAAATAGACATATAGATCTACAGGAGAAAGCTGCCATATTTGGCAGTGTCTGTTGAGGAGAGCTAGTCAAGATTTTTCCGGTTTATCAGGTTGCCAGAAGAAAATGCCAATTTAACAACACCTAAATGTTTTTCAAGAACATACCAATTTCATTTAAAACCTTGATGTGAAAATTACCAAAATAAAACATTTTGATAAGGTCAAAGTATTTCATTTTGACATTTATTTTATGTTATCATTTAATATATAGTAAAAGAAAAAAGATGAAGTGACTTCTCCAACTTTATCAGAACAGCAGATTTCCACCTTATCAAAATGTAATGCTTCAGAGCAGTTGAAACAAAGTTTTTGGAAGATTGTGCCTTGCAGGAAAACCTTAGATTTTGACTTTTGTTCCCCTTTAGAAACAAAGACACATTTAAAGTTTGAATTTTGTACGCAAAGAAGTTCCATTTAGAAGACAGTTCTAACATAGTGTTCACCTTTTGATCTTGTAATGTATTATTTCTGAATCATATGAACTGTTGAACAGCTCCTGACAGCAGATGATGAAGTTGCTTTAGACCAAAAGAGTGGGATTTAGTTTTTGATTAAGATACCTAGATATATGAGTCGTCGTCTCAAACTGAATTCCTCCAAAATACGTGGAATTAAAATGTAAATATTAATAAATAAATAATAAGACTATTAGACTTCAAGATTCTCAGAATTACTGGGGGCAGTGATAAGCAGTCATGGCTGTATATACCTAATGAAGTGACCTGAAACATAATTAACAACAAGTAGGCTTTTAATTTGGAATTGTCAGAAGATTTTATACATAGCAGCTACCTAGGTCAGGTATCTTCTTTAATAATGCTAGCTTAATTTTATAACACAAAAGGATTCACTTGAGATAGGTCTCTGCAACAACAGCAAAATTTTGAGATGTTATAAAAATGCAGGATATTGCTTACATATAATGCAATTAATAAACTAAATTTTTAGCCTGTTTCCTCTGAAAAAACTTTATAATTACATTTGAATTTTCTTTAATTTTTAAACTTATTAATATGTTGCAGTAGAAATTCAGAGTGCAAATCAGAGATCACAGTCTCTAATTCAGTGTAATGTATGCCAATAATGATGATCTTAAACTCTTGAAATTTTGGCCCATTGTTTTTCTTGTTTATACAGTGGTGATCTTGAAAACATGTCTCTGGTATATATACTGCATAAACCTGTAAATCTGCACACATTCCTCAAACTTCCATAAGATATAGCAGCTCTTATTTCAAAAGCAGACTTTTATTGTCTTCCTTAGTGTAAGATACAGGTTTTGAAAGTTGTTATCCTCTGGAGGTATGTAAGGAAAGAAAAAGAAGGCAAGAATTTTTTTTTTTTCTTCTTCCTCTTTTTTTTTTCCTTTTTCTGAGCTGTGTGTTAGAGGATTGCTGCTAGCTATTCTGTACATCCACAGCACCAAGCATCAAGTAACTCTGTTGAGGGCTATGGGTACAGCAGATGTAAAGCTCTGTTTCCTCAGAAGTGCAAGTATCCAATGAAAAATCCCAGTGCCTATTAAGGCTCCCTGACATTCCCAGGAGACCATGGGAGACTATTTCATGTAAAACAAACCACTGCATGATTCATTTCATTGTTTCATTTCAAGTAGAGGAAAAGGTGCATTCTGATTTCTCAGAAAACCGTGCCCTTAAGTTCAGGTAGTGACAAAGTAATAAAAACACTTTGGTTTGTTTCTGTCAAGTTTTGCCTTTGTGGTTTGGTTTTTTTTGCCACCTAAATCTTGTGTGGTTTGTACTTCAGGCAGCAGAGCTAGGATGGTTCATCATGTAAAAACATATGGAGTTGCTTGTGATGTCCAGTCACACCTCACTGGGCACAGCACACACTGCTAGGAGCAGGAAGTATTGTATGACAAATTATATAGCTATATCACTGTATGTATGCATAAACAGGTAGAATTGTGGGATTCGTCTGATGCTGTTTGAAAGAGCAGCTCTTTGGAGAAACATTTTTTTTTTCCTCTAGTAAGAACAAAATGAATATTGAAAGAAAAAACCAACAAAGCACACAAAATAAGAAGCAATTCATACTGTTCTTAACCTGGAGAGTTAACCAAGAGATAAGAGTGTACTACTGTTTTCACCTTCTTAAGGACACTGTAGAATAAATATAAGATACCCTGGAAAAAAAGAAAGATAATATGGTTTAAATCAGTGATTCTCCTCATGGACCTTCAGCTGTGCAATGTCATTTTGTGGTAGATTTGTTACAGAGATATCAGTGAAATGGACCACCACATAAAAACCCATCAATAACAGTGTGTTGTATGTCAGGCTTTCAATCTATTTGTGGCTTTTTTTTAATGAGAAGGCTATTTTGCTACTGTTGGTGAATTATTTGTTAAGATCCAAGAGCAAGCTAAGACAGGACTCAAAACCTCTGAGCTTCTGTCGCATAGTAATTATCTCATCTTGTAAATTAGGTCTCATACATTTGCAGCTCGGAGCAGGTAGTATTTTATGACTACTTTGCGCAAGTGTGGTAGACTGATGATGTAATAAGAGGGGATCTCAGGACCCTGAAGTCTAGGACATTAACAAAATTCTTACTGCTATAAGCTTAGTCACTGGTGGTCTAGGGTTTCGAATCAAATCACTGTTATCTGTCATTTGCTTACAAAAGAAAAAAAAAAGTTGTCAGCAAAATGAATTAAAAGTATCCTTCTTCTTTACTTTTAACATTTTCTGTTTCTCTTCTTTTGAGCTCACAGGAGTCCCTGCCTGACATAGCTCAAGATTATATTCCCATCACTGCATAGCTCTTAAATTTGCTCCTAATTTCCTCCTGTCTACACACAAACCTCCCTCACATGAGCTTCTTGATGAAATTGTCTGTGCTAACCAGCTAGGCTGGGTTCTGCTCTCTCCCGAGCTGACAGCTCACCATGAAGACAGTACACAGGCCTAATAGCTCCCAGCAGGACAGGTGGGTTCTTTCATGATAAATTGGGAAAGAATGGTGTTGATATCTGTATCGTGAACTTCAGACAGTTCAAGTCAGCAGGTGCCCAGGCTTACATCCTAGCTGCACTGACATGCTTACATCAGTCTTCTTCATGCGAGACTTCTGTGTAATCTGATTTCCAAAAAAGGAAACCCACGTGTATGCTCTAGACATGAATTGAGGTTTGCTGTAGAAGTAAAGATGGGACTAGGATTCTGGTCATGCATCAAGAAAGTTCCAACAATGAAATAAAATTCATCTGTAAAGCATCCTCAATGTCCAATTAATACACAGAGTATGTTCCTAGAATACCAAGGAATTGAACAAGAATGGGCAATACTCATGAGAGTATTTGAATATGGTCTTGCGTTCTAGACACTCACATACAGGAGAAAGAGACTCATTTGTCTGTTAAAGCCTGAAAATGAGCAACTCATGTTACCTCTGGATCGAACGTATATGCTTAAAAGGATTCAAAGGTCATGTTTCTTGTCCTTTTTTATTGCTTTCTTTTCTCTTTGAAGGGAGAAAAGAAAGAGAGTTTAGGGCAGTTGAAGACCTTGCAGTTGAAGTCTGATCCTATCTCCTGGTAGATAAAGCAAAATAAATGAACATAAACAAGGAAAGAAAATACCAGTAAATTTATAAAAGTCAGGTTCTGTCTCTGGGGCTGATTATTGCATCTGACTTTGCCGTGGAAGAAGCAGATCATGCACACAGAGGTCTGACACACTCACCGTGTTGCTAGGCTATACAAACAAGTGCTTCCTTCCACTCTGGTTACAGTTTAGCAGCACTGGAAAAGGTGAATATCCTTCTAAGAAAACAAAGAATATTAGCTGAAATGATAGGTGAGTAAAAATACATGGCTGAAGGAAAATTGTGAAAAAGGGGGAGTCATGTTACAGGTGACATCCAATGTTTAGCACAGGCAATGGAGGCATTGCAGCACCTAATTCCCTTTGTCCTTTTCCACTTAAGATGCTTTTCAGGACTTGACTGATTAAGTCAGAGTAGTGCTGTGGAAGATCCCAGAAATCTGGGAGACAAGAACAGCAGTGATGATAATGAAAGTTGTTTCTTCCAGCTTGATTCAGTCCCAGTAGCGCACATATATAGTCCAAGGCAGAATACCAGTCTCACTTTATTATAGTCAAAAGAATTTAATTCTAACTGTAAACATTTTGTCCCATTTATAGAATCTTTCAGTTCATTATTTTACCAGCCGTTGACATTACCAGCGGCTTGGATGACCTCTGATGGCAGTGTTCTTCTAAACACATGATTTATTTGGACTGCTTTTTTAAATAGTTTCCCTGCCCACACCCTAGACTCTTTCTAGACTGTCATGCCTTTAAGTAGAATCATAGAATCATAGAATTATAGAATGGTTTGGGTTGGAAGGGACCTTAAAGACCCTCTAGTTCCAACCCCCCTGCCATGGACAGGGACACCTTCCACTAGACCAGGTTGCTCAAAGCCTCATCCAGCCTGGCCTTGAACACTTCCAGGGATGGGGCATCCACAACGTCTCTGGGTAACCTGTTCCAGTGCTTTACCACCCTCTCCGTGAAGAAAAGTATCCTAAAGATTTATCACCAGTGCAAAAAGTTAGTTCAGAAAGGTACATTTCAGATGATCTGATGAGGAATACAGGGTGTGTGATCAGCAGAGTGGCTGAACTCGTAGCAGAGGGCACCCCTTTGAGTGCCACTGGCTATTAAGGCTGCTGTAGTTGAAAAACAGTGTTGGCCACTTAAGTGGACTGGCTGGTAACTTACATGTTGGGTTTCTGACAGCATTATTACCAGATAGACTGGTGCTAGAATAAGGATTAAATATGTCAGGAATGATCTCTGATCCAATAGGAAAAAGAAATCAATAAGATGTCAAAATATCTCATATTCAAAAAAGGTGAAGAAAACAGGCAGAAGAACAGATTAAATCTATATACAACATTTAATTGGGCTCTGTAAATGAAAGACATGAATGTAAGTATAGACGTACATAGTATGTCAGGTGCCAGTAGACTTTGTTCATGAATACATATTTAAGTGCTATGTTTTGTCAAACCAAAATGAACTTCTTGTTATGCACTAGAACGGATTTTGGTGCATAGATGTTTACAAGCGTCTTTCAAGAAGTGGTGATACTTGTCTTTTTTGGAGTAAGAAGAGAGATGAATTGTGACAGCATTCACAAGGAAAAAAGAGAGGTCAGAATGAAGTTGAATTAGCATCCCTGATTTTTATTTCAGCTATCTTTACAAATGCATGAGTCCTACTAAAACAAGAAGGAAGCTAAGCTGAATTTGAAACTAGCATATGGTTCATTGTTTGCCCGTCCAAATGAAGTTGGAGTGCAGCTTCAACTTGTCAGATTATGTTATAGAGGACATCCAAGATTCTATTATATTCTTATTAGCTGTCTAGAACTTAATGAGCTCAATAGAGATAGATTGCTTAATAAGGCCCCTCAAAGTGTATTTTTTCTGTCAGGAGATGGGGAAGTAATTTGACCAATCTTGCTGTCCAGGAGTTCAATTTTTTAATCACCCAGATATATGAAAAAAACCCCTAACTTTCTCAAGAACATCTACAGGAGTGAGATTTTTCTCAGTTATATCATTTATATACTTTCAGTAATTACACTCCATTTACTGGGTCATGGGAACTGACATTTAACTTTGAAGTGAAATGAATAACAATGAATTCACCCCTAACAGTTTCCTGGTTACTCTGACCTTGAAAATTACAATGCGATTTATTTTTTGTTGTATGAATTTACCTATTGTCTTACTAAATACTTACGTTGAGCAGAATACAATATAAAAGTCAGAGAGAAATAAATAAAATGTTACCTGTATTTTACATAGATCACTAATATGACCTTTGTAAACTGCTCATGCTGTGGTCAGGAGTGCTTCAGTTTATCAACATCTGAAATGGAAGACTACATACACACTCATTCTGCAGGCTCTTCCTGAAACTCAATGAACCAACCAAACTCACATTTGTTGACAAATACGTATGGATCGTGTTTCAGAATGAATTATAACAACAGTGAGTTGTATCCAAAGTTGTGTGCACATTCATGCTCCAATGAGAGGACACAAAACAAAACAAAATAAAACAAACAAACAAAAAGACTTACCTAGAATCAAAGGCTCTCTGGTTACTTGGAAACTGTGGCAAAAACACAACTGCAAAAACACAACCACCAGAACTTTATACTGAATCACTTTTAATATAATACTGCTTCCAATAATAAATTACTGGGTGGCTATTTTACAGTATTTGTAAATATTTTTTTATTGCCAGAATATAAACCTGTTAAGCCCTTGTCCTTAGGGCATGTATAATTTAGAAATAATTAATTATTGCATCAATTTTATATAGCTATCCTTTATTTTGATGATGACAGGGAAAACCAACGATTTTGTATCGATAGAGATGAAGTTTAGCCTTAAATTCACTAAGTGAAACTGAAATTTTCTTATTACTTAGATTTAATATAGTGGTATTAATGACATTTAAATCCCCTGAATGACAGTAATCTCATAAATTCAGTTGATTTTCTGAAATGCAAACCTTTCATGGCAAATTGTTTTGAATAGATGCTGCTAATGTCCTACATAGAGCTATGATTTTAGAAATCTTCTGGACTATGTTTGAACCTGAAAGCATGAAAACTAAGCATCTCATATAAGGTTCAGATTAACATTTGCAACTTTGATCAATTTTGATCCAGAAAACCTGGTATTGGAATATATAACTGCAGAAAGAGATTTCTGCAACCTCACTGAAAATTTGGAGGTGATTCACAGGCAAAATGTTAACAGTTTTACATACAATTAACATGTACACCTGTGTGGAAGTTTAACTTGAGACTACAATCAAAAACCACGGCTTTCCACTTCTCCACATAATGTGGTCAATTTCTGCTTCTCACAGGATCTGCATCATGTTTAGTCTCATCTCAAAAGTCGTCTTCTATTTTTAAACTCTGAGATAAAACCTCTTTGCTTCCTTCAAGCACTTCATGGTAAGATGCTGCTTGGTTCATGACATTGATATAACTTTAAAAAATTATTGCATGAAGAAGACAAAACTAACCCATAATCTTTTCTTTCTAACTTATGCTGAAAAGTTTAAAACTGTCTATCAATTAACCAGGTCAGGCCTTGAATTCAATTCTGCTTTTTGAACCCTTGATTTTATGAACTTTGTAATTTATTACAGGCCAGAAAAGACCACAGTTGCCATATTGTAGAGCATACAATATTCAGGCCCCCCAGAATACTCCACTGTGGCAGTGCTTGGGGCTAACCACTGCATCTTTGGAAAAAGGCATAACATTTCACTGTGCACTTATGATAATTATCTACTGGAACAAAGTCCTTATGTGACATCTAAGAGGCCCTAAGGATAAAAGTGATAAGGTGTCCAACAGATGACTGTCAAAACTCGAGGTTCAATTGCTTCTTGTCAGAGTCTAATTTTTTCTTACATTATCTGTTATACTATCTAATCAAGCACTAATGGGACAGAAAGTGCTCCCACACACACTTAAAGAGCTTTGTGTCCTCTCTAGCCTCTCACAAGAGAGCTTTCAAGCCATATTTCACATGCATTTGCTATTTCCCCAAACCATTTGTCTTCTATCAGAGTAATTCTTTTGATTTTTGACCATTGAGATGAAAGATTGAAAGTGTTACCAAGTTACTTTTACTTTTTTTGGATTTTTAGTTTTCTTTTTTTCCTGAAATAGCTTACTGACAGTAGCAAGAGAAATATTGTTATTGGAGATTTTAGAGATAAAATATTTTGCCTGGCAACACAACAGGAGAAACCCCAAGTGGGATTAATTCCTCATTCTGCTATGCACTTTATAAATGTAGTAAGAGACAGCTCTTGCACCAAAGAGTTTCCAATAAAAAAACCCTCAAAAACCACCAAAAAAACCCCACCACAAAAAAACAAGGCAAAGAATGAAAGAAATAAAAACAGGGGGCTCCAGTTTTAACAATAAGGATATTTGTAGCAGAAAAATCAAACATTCATTGAGATTTTTGTAAAGATAAAACAGGTGATAATGAATAATACTGATTTGAGTGGCAAAATGTTAAATTTTGATTCTAAAGTTACTAACGTGGAACATTATAATTGTGGTACCAAAAACTTAAGAGTGAGTTTTCAAGTTGGAACTTGTACTAATAAATGTAATTATTTCTCATTTACATAATTATTCGGATGTGTTTGGTGCTTAGAAGAACATTAAGAACAACTTGACATTCTTCCTTTTTTTCAATATATCTTGTTTCAGATATGTGAGATGTAAACTGTGGAGGAGGATTCAAGCCTCATTTGGATGGGGATGCATAAAATAATAAATGTCACAGAAAACGAGAAAGAATGAAGGAGGTAAAGATAGCAAATGGAAAAGAAATTACATAAGATAAGGGAAAAAATAACTTTTTGAATCCATTTACTTATTTTTATTATTGCAAATGTGCCTGGAGAGTATGAAAAATATCATAACTGATCTAGAAAATGTGATTTGTTTAGTCTGGATAAGAGAACATTAATGGATTGGCAGTTCTTCAATTAAAAAAAGAAAATCTCATTTTTATAAAAAGGAAAATAACTGTATTTTCCAAGGTTTAAGGAGAGAAAAAAAAATATTTTATGTACAACAAAAATGGTCAAGCATTGTATCAGACTGCATGAAAGTGATACAGAATGTGTGTTAAGGGAATTTTTTAAAGAAAAAGTTAAACAAGCATCTGTCTGGGTGGTTAGGGTATTATTCACGTGTCTGAAAAAAGTTACTGATTTGAGTTCTTCACAGTTCTCTGATTCTCTGATTGTATTTCTTTGCCAGGGAAAAGAATTTGGGGAAGAAAGGAAAATTGGAGAGCAGTGGTGGCAGGAGGGTTAATACAGAGTTTAAATGCTGATCAGATATACCAGGATAATTCTACAGAATAAATTAGGTGTCCATGCAGGAAACTTGCTTGCTGGCCTTTGCTATAATAGTTTCCCAAGTGACGATGAAAATAAATGGCAATAGCTTGCTTGAGACTGCAGCTTGCTCTTAAAAGTCTCCACTGAATACATGCTATGGTATGTGCAGAGTTAAATCAGTTTCACCATCACTTCACTTTTCTGTAAGTCTGACCAATGCAGATGTAGAATTGTCATGCTGCATTGGGTTTGCATAGCAAGATTTTGGTGGGGTGTGTGTGGGGAGTGTGGACTAAAGGGGTGACTTGTAAGAAGCTGTCAGAAGCTTCCCCTGTGTCTCACAAGCCAATGCCAGCTGGCTCCAAGGCAGACACGCCACTGGCCAATGCCGAGCCCTTCAGGGATAGTGGTAGCGCCTCTGGGATAACGTACTTAAGAAGGGGAAAAATCAACTGAAAATATCAGTATGTTGTCAACATTCTTCTCAGCTCAAATTCAAAACATAAACTCCACTAAAAACATCAGTGTGTTATCAGCATACTTCTCAACACAAATCCAAAATGTAGCCTCATACTAGCTTCTGTGAAAAAATGAACTCCCACTGAAAACAGCACAAGACACCAAGGCCAGTGAAGGAGAGGGTTAAGATACTCCAGATGCTGGAGCACAGATCCACCTGCAGCCCATGGAGGACCGCACACCAGAGCAGGTGGATGTGCCCTAAGGAGGCTGTGACCCTGTGGAGAGTCCATGCTGGAGCATCTGTTCCTGAAGGGCCTTACCCCTGGAAACTGCTCACTGGAGCAGTTTGTGAAGAACAACCTGTGAGAAGGAGCCATGTTGGAGACGTTCATGAAAAACTGTCTCCTGTGGGAGGGAAACCATGCTAAAGCAGGAGGAGAGAGTGAGGAGGAACAGTAGCAGGGACAACATGATGAATTGACCACGACCATTATACATGTCCTCCCATGTAGCTCAGGTGGAAAACAGGAGTGAAGTTGAGCCAGGGAAGAAGGGAGGAGTGGAAGAAAGACGGTTTAAGATTTTTTTCTATTTTTAATTATTTCTCATTATCCTACTCTAACCTTTGATTTGCAATAAATTAATTTCCTTGAGTTGAGTCTGTTTTGCCCATGACAGCAACTGGTGAATAATCTCCTTGTCATTAATTTGACTCACACACCAATAATTGTATTTTTCTTCCCCTGTCCAGTTTAGGAGGAGAAGGGCTAGACTGGCTTTTTTGGGAC
>NW_010235115.1:50187-55976 GCF_000690775.1 Eurypyga helias
GGTGGGCACCTGCTGTCCAGCCAGTCGACCTACCACACATGGAAAGAAGTCCCCTAAGGCAGTACAGAATTGTTCTTCCATCAGGGATGTTACAGCTTATTTCCTAAACCGACTGACCCTTTGAAGAGCTCAGGTGTCTTCAGCAGACTTTATATCACTGATTAGTTAACGTGAGTCATAACTACAGGGACTAGAAGTTTAGTATTTCCAGAGAAGATCATGTAGATGTGGGAGTTTTTGGATGAAAGTCTGCCAGTTTTGAAATCTGCAAGTATATCCTACCAATCCTTTAAAAAATAAACGCAATGTTAGACCAATGGTAATGAAATGCTTCTATTATTTCTATTAAGTTGTCTCAGCTTGAAAATTTGTGACATTTTTGGGCTGTGTAGTGGCCCATTCTGAAATTCTGAAAAGATGGGGCTTGCATTCATTCCCAACTAGGTTGTCAGAAAGGCCTCAAATAAAATTTTGCATTGTGCTGAGGCAACGGTGATGTTAGCCTTACTGTATTTATCTAATGTGGCTCCCAAAGAGATCTCAAGGTCCAGAAAAGACATGGAAATAACTGGTGGTATAAGGAGAAATCATATTCCACCACATTGCACCTCCAGAGAAAGTGTTCTGTAGAGTTTAGTAGTCATCTGAAGCTATTCATCTTTCATCTGAACTGAGTAGGAAAAGATCAGTTAACATAAAAGAATGATAATCATACGGCCAGTTTGAAGTCCCTTTCATCTGGGTCTGTGGATTCCGGTCTCTCTATGCTGTTGAGGAGATAGAATTTTGATTACAGGATAAAGCACCTACAGAAAGTGCTGTATGCAAATGCTGGAGAGCATGGGTCAAAGTTTTATGCTTTCTGGGACTGCCTAGTGTATTAACAGGTCTAGGGAAAAAATGACTGTGGTTAAAAATTAATAGCACACTGACAAGTATGATTTAAACCTATCCAAATCTGAATCAGTCAGCCCTAGTAAAATCTTCAAATACTTAAGGGGTAACCCATAGCCAGTGGTGTCAAAAAGTGCTGCGAGGACTGAGAAATTAATGTGTATTTCTCTCACATAGCATTTTTGTCCTTGTGTGAAAAGTAAGTGAGGGATTTTGCTGCCCTTGTGTCTTTTATTTAACCTCCATTAGCACTGCATGTAGTAAAATGCTGCTGTGTTAAATAAACATTACTTCTTTGAAAAACAAATTAGATAGCAAATAGTATGTTAAGAGCTGACTGAATTCTTCCTCCCCATTTAGTTGGGATACATCTTTTTCCTCCGTCAAGCATTTGTTGCTCTGCACTTCCTTATGTTCATCAGAAAGCTGGATAAATTATTTTCAGACACTGGACTAATTGTAAATTATTGCTTCCTCTAACTGGCATTTATGGTATAGCTGGATCATCTAATACCATAGTACTGCTGCTGCTTACTAAGTAGGTGACAGAAACTTCCATAATTGGAGAGCAGAAAAGGAGTGATAGTTATTTACAGAGAACATGTTTGGAAGTTTTGAAAATGTTTCCCCTACTCAGCTGCTGTCCATATGTTAATCTATCATCTGACCTTATGCAATACAGCAAACCAATTTTGATTCAATTATTAATGAAAGTCCTTTCTGAAACAACTCAGCCACCTCTGTACATGAAAAACCATTGACGGCACTGTGTAATACAAAGATTGCAGCGATAAATCAGCCTGCGGAATGAATGGCAACATCTGTATCTGGCACTAGATCCAAAATGTCATCTATTTTGTTATTTTCTTTACGGTAGCACATCACATGTGTTAAGTGTTTTGCTTTCAAGAAGGACAGATGAAGATCCTATTTAAAAGAGTTCAAGTCTAGGACAGGGTAGTAAAAAAACATTAAGGAGAAAAGAAGCAAGAGTGGATGATTCATATAAATATCAGCTGGACACTTTCCTGCAGAGTGTTATTTTTTTTTTGTAACAGAAGTTTAAATGTGGAATGGGGAGAGGCATTTACTGGTGACTTCAGACCACTTCAGTTGCTTTAGCAGTTCATGCCACTGGCTGATTCATGGTATGCTTAACCCATAAGCACAGCCCATTCCCAACTGCTGTGTTACTATTCAACAATCACAGTCTGGGAATCACTGGATTCTGTCTGAGCCTCAGACAGGTGTATTTCAATTCTACCCTGGCTTGGACATGTCTCCCAGCTGCACCGCACCTATATTAGAGATTCACGTCGTAGCAGTTCACAATCTTGAGGTGTCTCTACTATCTCCATTTGCCTTTCTTTGGTTTAGTTAGCAGAGTGGTTTTGGTCCATAGGAAGCAGACTTCTGTCAGAAGCAACTAAATGAGAAATTCCCTTCCACATGGGCAATTAATGTTTTCTGTCTCCTAATGGAAACCAAAGGGGAAGAAATAATGTCCGATCGTTGAGACAGCTTTGAAATATTCAGTGGGGATGTTTGGTCCAAGGGAGCAGAGTAAATCTATCTAAAGCATACTCCTGAATCACTCTGAATTAATTCCTAACACAAGCATACCCTTTTTTGTATCCAATATGGCTTCAGCTGGCTTCATTGTTCTTGTTCACCTAATGCATAAATTAAATTAATAGGGTTTAATGAAGACAGAAAGATAGCGATGATGTTGTAAAGTGCTTTGAGAACTTTGGACATTAGGCTTGTAAAATGGCAAATCATTATCATATGAAACAAATGCCTTATTCTCTTGAAATCTAATGAGGTAAATAACTTAAATGTTTTAACATTAAGTATTCAAAAGCACTTAGTGTTGCTTAATAAAGAAAGCAATAACACGAAGGAAAGAAGGAGAGCAAGTAAGCAATTGCAATGCCAGTGGCAATCCAGGAAAAGAAATCTCATTATAAAGAGAAATAATATTTGCATTTTTACTGTTTCTTTTGTTGAGTGTTATATTTGAAAGAAAGTGAACCTATCAGTATTAGAAATCTACTTCAGAAATTTAATTTAAAATGGTTGCTGTTCACCCCTTTGTCATTGGATGTTATAATAGCATATACATATATAAAAATGAGTAAAAATGGGTAATTATATGCACAATTATTTTTAAAATACAGTAACAATAGCAAGGAGGAACTGCAAAGTACTTACAAACTATTATAGTGTCAAGGTATAGGCCACATATTAGAAACAGTCAGAGGATTTACATTTGTGAGGAAAATATACCTCTTTAATATTACAGATAATAAAGATCCATACAGACAGACAGATAGATATGGTATGTGTATATATATAAATAGTTACCAAAGAAACTGAAATGCAGTTTGGCTTCTTGCTCCCTTTCCTAAAATTTATGGTGAGTACAGCATCAGTGTGTGTTACAGATCTCCCGCTCCACACGAGAGGCACTGAACTGGCAGCCTGCAGGTTCCAGGGCCAAAGGAGCTGTTTTAGATTGACCTGAAGAGCCAATATATATGCTGCTTACAGAGAAAAGATGGTGCCAAAGTGTGTCACGTTTACAGTCATCATACTTCATCTCTTGCATGCTCAGAAGTCCCAGATGAGACTATTTGGCATTTCTGGTTTTATGTGAAAATTCAGTGAAAATTCTTATAATTTTCCACATACTGGATTAATACCACTATTTAAGTGTACATCCAAACTTCAGAAATTCTAGGGAAATATGAGGCTGAGAAAGAAGCAGCTAAAGCATTAATCCATGAGAAACCTGAAGATGGGGACTGGCTTTAAGGAGGTCTTGCATTCTTTACTTTTATTCTGTTATCTGACTCCCAGTACAGGATAATTATTTTCTCTAGATATTAATCTCTACTACACCCAGAAAAACACTGAAGTTTTTGTGGATGAAAATGCAGTTTTCTTGTTCAGTTCTTCTACAGCTTGGCCCAAAGAAATGGTCTAGAATATAGGTAAGCTATGACACTTACTTGTAGTCAGACAGCGAATTTGTCATATGAGGCTTAAAACAAGCAAAACTTTAAAGAGCACGTTGGTTCCTAAGGCCATTCAACTTAGAAATTGTTATCAATATCAAAATGAAGAGTTTAAATATCCTCAAAACTTAATTTCATAGCTATGAATTTCACTTTCCTGTTAAAATGTAATAAGACTATGGATTTACTGTAGGTCTTTTTTTTTTTCCAAAATCATGTATTGTGTCCAGGAACTCCATTGTATTACAAGAGAATAAAAGTAACATCTTTCAGAAAGTTAGCACTTCCTGAAGGCTATTGAGAAGAATAAATTCTAGATCAGCACAATAGTTTGCAGAGTTGAGATAAAAAGTATTTTGTTATTTTCTTAGCTGATACAAATAACCTACTCACAGTATCCCAAGGGAGAACAATAATTATATAGTGATGTAAATATGTTGTTTAAAAAAAGAAGAACAGAACAAGACTCCTACCACACGTATAAAACTCAAAATTCAGCAGGTTCTCCCTTTCCCTGAAATCAGATAACATTTAACTATTTTGGTTGCTCAAGGTCTTTCCAAGTTTTTAGTGTCATTTTCATATTATTGAAAATAATTTATCATTCATTTAAATCTCAGCTTCCCTGAAGCAGAGACATTTTGCATTAAAGATTGTGCATGACCAGCTTCATAGCTAATTCACCTGGGTATCCTATGGCTTCAAGTTTATTTTTACTTTAATTTAGTAATGTGACCGAGACTAGGAACAATTTAGAGAAGGAACATTAGAGACATATACACTAGATAAACGTACGTACACGCATATATATGTGTGTGCCCTACGCATTCAAAATCAATTCAGTTTTGTCCTTTAACACTGTAAGACAGGTATTAAACTAAAACTACCTAATGTCTTATTAAGTAAATTTTTCACATTTCCTGGATGAAGTCCCTTTAGGACAGATTTCTCATGCTTTGCCAGAAACTTTGTTAGAAGTGCAGTTAAGTTCCATTTTTTTTTTTTTTTTCAGTTTTTCTCAAGTTACCATCTTTTCCATAGAGGTATTACCATCTTCTACCTCTCTTCCTTTTCAACCCTGACACTTCACTCTGTGAAAGAAAAGTAGCTGACACCATTGGCATTGTCTCCGAGGATTGAGAAATAAGAAAAGGAGGCATCGTAACAACCAGTGATCATTTGGACCTGATAGAAGGGATATGTTATGTCGTGGGTACAGGGAATGTGTCATTGGCAAACCTAGGGCCAGGAGAGAAATGTTAGTGAATTCACTAAAATTTGAGAAGGAAATTACACAGCAAATGCAGCTGATACAAAACCCTTCTTGCCTTCTCCCTTTGAGATAATTAGCCAGAATTTAATTTACCCATTCAAATTCCTGCACACAAGGTAGTCAGAGTGAATTCATAATGATGGGAAAAGGAAACTTTGTAGTATCTCTTAGGAACAAACCCAAAGTCTTCCCCTGAAGGCAAATCAAACTGGAAAACCTGTTGTTATTCTTGAGCTTTTGGAGTTGGCAATGCAGTGAGAGAGTACAAGGGCCATTAGTATCAAGGCAAGAGCTGCATTAATGTAATTTATGCCCAAGACATCTGGTTCTGACAACCAGCCAACTTTTCCACCTTCCTGTAGAAAACAGAAAGAGAGTCTTACTGACTCCAGAACTGACCCTCTTACTCGTTCTGCTCCTAGACTTTCACTTTATTGATATTTTTAGTCTTTTAAAAGTTTCCTTTAGAACACCATATTTTATTTTCTTCTGCCAAAAGCTGTACCCCATCAAAGAGGTTTCCTTCTTCATTATGCTCTTTTTCTTAGGAAGCTGAGTAACTCCTTATTTTCTGAACGAGATGGAGAGGAGAGGAGAGGAGA
>NW_010235115.1:56027-66676 GCF_000690775.1 Eurypyga helias
GGAGAGGAGAGGAGAGGAGAGGAGAGGAGAGGAAAGGAAAAGCAACATGGAGGGACAAGAGAAAAGAAAAAAGTAAAGGAGATGATAATAGACATGAAGTCTTTTTCTTTATATAGACAGGCTTGCCCTAGTGTTACAGATCTCCTTTTGCTGTCCCACTCTTAAAGAACACACCTCATAAAAAAGAAAGCAGGTGCTATTGACAGGTCACCTCCTGAAGTGCACAGCAAAGTCACATAATAACTTGTAACATATTTATAGCTCTTTTCAAAGGAAATATCTTATTACATAGAATAGATTATTCCTATAGCACGCTTCACCTCAGTATACTCAGAGGGCTGTGAAGATGTTGATATTTTTAAAATATTTGGAACTGTATTCATTTAATTCAGAGCTCTAATATAGAGAAATAAAAAAAAACACCACCAAAAAAACCCCACGACAAATTATAACCAGTTTTGTCTCCTTTGCTCATTGCTTTATAAGGCTCATAAGTTGCCTAAGCATTCACTTGCAGCCAGGCATAGCTTAAGACCTTCAATGCATTTCTAATGAATTTTTTGCTTAGCTTGAATAATAATGAATAACATACTGAGATTTTCCTTATGATGTGCAATGAGGAAATTTTCAAGGATAAAAGTTCTTCTGGTTCTTTATAATACGTGTTTTTTTGTTGATTTGAGTTAGTGTGTCACCTTATGTAGCATTAAAAAAATGTGTTACTTTGGTTAATGAACTTTACTCTGAAGGAATTCTCTTTAGGTATCCTGAAGCATTCTAGCAAGGCAATGGCAATTATGTGTAGTATAAATTGGACAAATATATTTCAGTTGCACATTTCAAAAAGTACATGTAACTTGTCTGAGCTATACACTTGAAATGTTCTTCAATGTATAACCTAAATGTCTGAATCTGATGAAAAGTTCTTTTTTTCCTCTTTCTTTTCTCTAGATGAATGCAAGGTTTCAGATTCCTAGTCTGCATCTGTCTAAAGTTTTATTTGACTTACGTGTGCTTACTATTTGTTTACTTTTCTGAGACAACATTGCCATGTCAGATGAGAGTGATGAAACTTCAGAGCTCTGAGCAGTTATTTTGAGAAGTCCATGAAGTTCTGCTAAATCCTGTAGGGCTTGGAAAAAAACAAATAGAGGGCCTATGTTTAATAAAGGTGATAAAGAAGAGCTGTAGAAATGCAGATCAATCAATCATCTTTATTAAAATCATAGAAAAATATTGTAAAAGGTTAATCAGAAAATAGAACAGAAGATAACAAAATTTTACCTAGAAGATAACAAAACACCAGCCAGTGTGAACTTATCCAGTGATTTGTATCAAAACAATCTAGTTTCTTTTTTATAGCAGCTTAGCAGGCTTTATGGGAAGAGGAGAAACAGTCATGCTCCTGTTTTCAAATGATCCCATTACCATATATCTTCACTTTTTTTGAGTGTTTTTTGTTTGTTTTAGCTCATGCAGCACTCTTACAAATTTGTTATGGAAACATGATTTGTATAATGTCAGTTTAGCATAGGTGAAAAGATGTTTGAAAGCTGATTATAAAGAAGAATTATGCAGAACACAAGGTTGTACCAAGCTAGTCCCTGCCAAGATCTTTGTGTGGTACTCGTCAGTATTTTTATGATAAATGTTGGACTAAGAGGAGATGTGTCAAATCTGCCAGCAACTGGGGTCAAAGGGATTGTCACTATGTTGGGATATGCAAATAAGTTCAAAATTATCTTAATACAAGAGAGAGCTGACTTTCAGAAAAATAAGACACCATTTAGTTGGAACAAGTGCAAGATGTCATTCTCAAGTGAGAATAATGTAGCACACAAATAGAGGACTGAAATAACTCTACAGAAATGGATTTGGGGACTGTAGTGGTCAAAAACTGAATTTTTTTAAAAAGTTATAAAGAAATCAAATTTCATCCTGGAGATATAAAAACATAAGTAGCATCTCTAGAAGACCTGAATAAATCTTTAATTTTTCTGAGCAGAGGTAAGAATTCCATCAGGGTTCTCTCAGTGTTACTGTGTTTCTGTGACTGTAGTTGATAGGTTCTCTAAGAAGTCTGAAGTGTAATTTTTCTGGTGAAATCAGACATTTCAACTATTTCTCAATGGTGTTATAAAGGCTTTTTTTTTTTTTCCAATTACCACAGTTTTTTATATATTCTTATTGTTTTTCTTATGGCAAGGTGATTCTTTAATAGATAGTTTTTTGTTGCCCTAATTTTGTCTGAGTGACCTAGTATTAGTTTTAGCTATATTCTGATCTCAGAGTCAGAATCACTACCTGCTTCTTCGTGTCCATTCTCTTTTACTCTCGTGGTGTTAATATGTATGGTGGGAGATGTATGTTTTTGAAAAAGGAGTTCTTCTTACAAGCAGAAGTTAATGCATGGATTTGTTTCTCTCTCTCAAAAACAAACAAACAAACAAAAAACCCACAAAAAAAAACCACCCAAACTTACAAACTGCTTTAACAGTGAACTTTAAATTCATGTTATGTGGAAAATCTGCTTGCATACCCACAAGAATATTTTCCCAAGATGTACAAATACGAGTGTACTGTTCTTTTGGGCCTCAGGAAATCAAGGCAACTTGATGGCATTTCATCATTGCCATCAAAGATACCTAAGATTTATTATATGTTCCCAGGCTATATAATGAGGTAACTCTTCTATCGCCTCTTAAGCCTTTGGGTTTTCTAATGGCAGAACAGATGGAGTCGTTAACTCTCTGAGGAGCCATGTAACACTTTTAAGGCTGGTTTTGAGTTTTCCCAGAGACATATATATAATCAGCCTCATGTTACTTGTACAATAGCTTGACTATCCTTCTTAAGAATGATTGCTATCAAATACTTCTCTGGGTTAGATCAGATTCAAACCCACTATTTATAATGTACATATAAGTTTCCTAACAGATTTCTTTCCTTTCTGAAATAATTGGATGGCTGATGTCAAAAAGAGATGACACATGCCATATTTTTTTTATTTGAGTCCCTTGAAAACTTTCAAACCCAACTTCTTTAACAATGAATTGTTCTACAATCTAGACCTAATGAGGTGAAAAGTCTGTTGATATAAAAATCATATCCATAGATGCTGATACTTTTGCAATGGTGAAAACAGTGGGAGTGTAAATAGAAAGTGTTATGGCTTGTGGCTGTGTTTATTTTAATTACCAGACAATGCCAAGGTTTGCTGTCTGGCCTTAAAGCCAAATGGCAAAATTGTAGCACATTCGTTTGACTAATTTCTCTTAACCTCTGCAACAGAGTAACCAGATGCACTGTGTCTAATGAGAAGGATCCTTGGCCCAGACTACCTTCTCAAATACACATGCTATTTGAAAGTGTTGGTTGGCCTGGGTTAAAATAATTTAGTGTTTATCCATCCTAGATGATCGAGTTCCAGTGCAAGGGCCTGTCCTCTCATACTAATTTGCTCTTCTGAGAGACTGAAATGGATGGAAGTTTTGTTTGTTGGCTGGATATGGGACTAGAAATAATTTGCCTGTGACACTGAAGGAGATACTTGAGCTTTGTTAAATTGTTTAGTTAATAAATTCTTCTGACATGTTGACTTCCTGGTTTCTGATGTGTTTATCTTGAAATGACACGTGCAGGCTAAGCTGTTTTCAGACCACAGGTTTTATTAAAGTACTTCAAGATCCCACAAATAGAATGAGATATCCCAACACTTTGTGTATGGTATGACCACATATAGATTTAAATGAATATGTAATTTGCACATTTTCAATAGAATTATAGAAAGACACTTTTGAACACTGGTTCCTTGTCACTTTGCCTGAGATGTATCTCTAGCATCTGCTCTTCTTGTGCTCTACCAGGCCAAGGACATTCTGGATATGAAATGAGTTCCTTTATGTTACTATTGTTCTGGATTTTTACTGATAAGAATTCCTAAATTTTGGTAACAATCTTACTGTGGTAATTAGAATTAACTTAAAAATGTAAAAGGTGTTACCCAGCCTAAAAATAATCCCCTTACAGTTTGAGACATTCCATACTGCTCTGTCTTATGCTACTTTCCAAAGCACCTTGAATTCCCGACTGTTACCCTGCTTTTTGTACTATTTTTTGCTGACAGTGGATTGCAGACCTAACAATATTCTCTAACGTGGATTCAGTGTATACCTGAACAACCTCTAACGTTATCCTTTACCTTCCAAAGGCCAGTTCTTCTAATGACATTTTGACATAGCTAATATGTTTTAGGTAAAGGGCAAAAGACTAAGAAAATCTTTTTATTGATATTTAACATTCCTCCAGGAACTTCTATTGATGAAAGACCAGCCAAGTTTTGCATTCTTTTTCTGTAGTGAATGCTGTAGCAATACAGTTCTGCTTGTAACTCCTATAGTATCTAAACACTTTTTTCCTCAAGTGTGAAGATACTGCTGTTCTCTCTTCTAATCGCCAGAATGTGAAAATGCCGGTAGCTGTCTTCTCTTTTTAATTTTTTTAAATGGAATAATTCTCATTACTTTGAGGGGTATCTTGCTTTCTAACTGCTGAAATTTATTGTAAACTTTCAATAGGAACAACCATAACAGAAGTTATGCCATTGTTCCTTTTTGTCCTATCTAGAGCAAACCTATTGGTTTTGAATACCTTTTCAATGAGAATCCAAATTTACAGGTGGGTCCAACCTATGACTAAAGTTTCAGAAGAACTGAGGAGTCACAAGTGAATGCTGGCTGTAGTTTAAATAGTCTGTATTAGTTGAGCTCAGGTCAGTGGAGCTGACACTGTTCTCTGCCACCAAAACAGCAAGCACTGGGGTCACTGGGTCCTTATTGTCCTTTGAAAATGTAGTTCAAGTTGATACATTTATTCTTGATGCATGCAGTATTTTCCTGGTAAGTATATAGGTCTGAGTGATTTCTGGTGGCTTTGTGTTTTGAAGGGTTTTTTTCAGTTTGTTTTGTTGTCCTGGCAAAAGTTAATTGAAGAATTTTTATTCAAGCCTAGCTGACCATAACCAAATAGTTTGCTGTTGTACTTCACATATATAAAGCAAAGCTGAGTGTATTGTACATATGAAGTGGTCTGTTTCTTCTTTTCCTTTCTACACTATGCATATATTGTTATTCAACTTCATTTCACACCTACAGACTAGAGAAATCTGATTAATTTTCTCTTTGTTATTAGTATATAAAGATTCTATCAAATAGAAACCTTCTCAACAACCCAGTGCAACACCCTTGCACTCTACCTGCCTGAACTGAGATTCACCAATTGAAGAAGCTGGTTATTATTGTCACCAGACATAGACACATTCCTTGATGTATTAGCACTGCTCATCTAAATGGTATATGGGAGTTTCAAGAGCTGTCTTTAAAAAATATTGTTTCCTTTTAAAAGGACAACACAAATGCAGAATTCTAATATTCATAACACATCAACTAGGAAAACCAAGCTGAGAAAGAAACAGGATTTTGGTCCCCACCTCCAACCCTATGCGATATAGTTTTATTTTAGAAAACCTTTTTAATAAAAAAAATCAGAAATGGCTCGTTCTTCTGCTCCCATGAATTCTGTGGATTTGGACTATGTTTAACATCTGAGGGCAAAAGTTCAGTTATCCAGAACAACTGTTGATTTTTGACGCTATCCTGAGAATGCTTGGCAAGCTCAGGTTTCCCAATTCCTGGGCAAGTGTTCCAGCCATCCGCCTAAAGCTTGGGGAGCATATGGCAGCACCACTAAGAGCAGCAGCTTTCAAGAAAACAGTACTTTTGCTCTTTCTGCATAGTAAAGACAAGAAAATTTCAGGTTTTGAATCTTTTTGTGGGAGTGAAATTCAACTTCTGGCCACCTTTAAATTACACATCTGATTTGAGGAGGTCATCAGACTTCTCTTCATAGTGAACAATGAGATTTAAATGTCATCAGAACTCAGTCCATCTCATCTTAAAATAGGAAGTTAAAATAGATAGAATGAATTATCTACTATAAATTTATACTTCTCTCCAAGATCTAGTCTAGATAATTAACTTTAATTTTAAAATCGGCCTTCAGACACCTAAATTTAAGAAAGACAAGTCTCACTTTTACAGGGATTGAATTAATAACATGAATATGTACTTTAGAGTACTATTAGGCTGGGGTGATATAAAATTAAATCTTTTTGGAGATTTGAATAATATATAAGACTTTTTTTTCCATAAATTTTCCTTTTCCTTATGATTTCAAGATAATGTAAATGTACAGTCTAGAGCTGTTGAAGTGTGTGGTCACTTGGAGGCTTCTGTAGACGGCATGAGACTATTGTCATGTACTCAATATTTTTCATCTCAATTCATGATCAAGGAATATTGAACTGTCTGAATAAGAATCATAGAATCACAGAATCACAGAATGGTTTGGGTTGGAAGGGACCTTAAAGATCATCTAGTTCCAATCCCCCTGCCATGGGCAGGGACACCTTCCACTAGCCCAGGTTGCTAAATGATAAGAATGATTTACTGTTTTCATTGTGGCTAACTGAATAGGTATATAATTGGCAGGAGCAGGTTTGTGTCCTGCCTCTAAAACAAATGAATCTGCCAGGGTCTCAATCCTCTCAGGTAAGTTTGTGGGTTTTATCATAGACTAGTCTTACAATATGTTTTAATTGTTATCTAGCACTGAATTCACCGGATTGACTAGAGAGTCCAGATGTTTCATCTTTACAAAACCTGAGATTTTAATCTGAAATGTTGCATCATCAGCATTTCTCACAGTTATATGCTAGCTAATAAGGAATCATCTACAAGAACAGTTTGTCTTCTGTAAGATCAGACCGTTTCATCGGTTTCACGTCGCAAAGCAATGCTGTGTGCTTTTCATACCATCAGTACTTGTTATGGAGGTGGATTCTGCTGTAATCTCTGTCAGAGTCAATGGGCAGCTATAATTGTTTTTGAACTCCTAATACTCCTTTGTTGTTAATTGCTAAAGTGAATACTTATAAAAGGCAATTGCTATTGTAAACATCTTTGCAACTCTTGTAATATGTTTTTATTGCTCAGACTGAGCTGAAATTTTTGTAGTCTGGATTTAAGTGCAAACAGTTTTTCCTTCCAAAGTGTCTGCTTTTTTTGTGTATTGAACTCACGGCTCAAGAAAGAAAAATATTAGCATGTCCACATTACTGTGAAACTTTCTTTCCCATTATACGCAAGTGGCAGCTCCACTTCTAGGATTTCACATGTAAGGACAACTGACTGACTTTCTTTTTCTAATAAGAGATGTACCAAGTGATGAGAGTGACCCAAAGCCACATACTCTGCCAGATTCCACCTGACAATAATTGTTAATAATTTGTTACTTTTATTTTTTCTCTGCTGGATTCCACCTGACAATAATTGTTAATAAGTTTTTATTTTTATTCTTTCCTACAAAATTGTACATTCTTTGGTTGATCAGAAGCATTTTTGCATGATGAAGACATGCCATCATGACCATCAGTGTTCCATTATCTTATGAAAGTTGAGGAAACATGTTATGCATTTTTTTGCCATTTCTTTTTCTCTTTTTACATCATTCATCTAGAAACTGTGGTAGGACGGGCTAGCATGCATTATGCAGTGAAATTCAGCTTTAGATTAATACACTTAAGCCTATCTGTTCACAAGGTGTACATATAACTGTCTGTCTTGATGAGAACTAACATTCAAGCTCCTGTTACACTTTAATCCTTGAAGTCTAGAAAGCTGATTGCCACTAAGTACATATTTATGGATGAATTAAACAGAGAGAAGGTGTGAGCTCAGATATTGGATGTTAGCCATCCACTCTATTAAATTGTCCTTGGTCTAGTTTTAGCTTATTCCACACAGTGCTCACATGGATAATTCCCAGGCCTGCTTTGAAACATAGCATAGACCAGGCAATTTATAATAGGTAATTTGGATCATGCCAACCTGTTTTGGACACAAAGAATAATAAGACAGACATAATTATACCATACTAGTGTCCTCTGGGCCTGAACAGTTCAAATTTGCTTAAGGGTTTTCTTTTGTTACCCACCAACAGATATTTACTGCCACGTGAGATGCTCTATCAAGCCCTGTCTAGCCCCCAGTGCTCTCTCTAAAAGGACATGGAACTCCCCTATGCTCTCTGCTCTTATCTGTGAGCAGTCTGTAGATGTTTCATATAACTTAGTGTACCTGAAATGATACTGGATATTTATGTGAGGTCAATTTAATTGAGACCTACACGTCTTCTTTAGGGTGAACTGAAAAGCTGTCCAGGTTGTATTAATTATATTGGTGAAGAGTTTCATATGGCACCAGGCTGCTGTATTTAGTCAACTGAATATGTTCTAGGAATCTGAAATAATTTTAGCTCAGGCTTTGATACAGCTTAGGTCAGTTTGCAAAGGTCTGTATTTAAAGCCTCTTTTTTAGGGAAAGGAATATATATTTGTAGGATATTATGAAGGCCATTTTGAGTTGTCTGTTTTGAGATGAGATGACTTGCATTCTACAAGTACTCTTCCTGGGTCCAGCAAGTATAAAGACACTCTGTACCACTAATTCAGAATAGATGCCCATACTGTAGATATTCAAGTTATTAGTGCCCACTACTGCATTGCATTAAAATGACTTGTCTTTCCAGGAGTATAAAAAGCATTAATAAGCTGTTTGTTTTGTCAGTGTGCCATATCACCTTCAATCATATTTATGTAGCCAGATATCCTTATGTATGTTGTTCTCCCACTTGCTTTGAGGATTCAGCTGACCTACCACAGTTACTCATAACTACCTCTGCTGACAAGTTAATTGTTGTCTGCAAGCCTTGCCATTTCCTTGCAGCATCTTTTTTATATTTACCCATGGTTTTCCACTGGTGTGACAGCATGTGAGTGTTGCACTTGTGCCTCTTTCAATCCTTGGACGTTTTCCAGTTTCTCTACTAACTGCAGTGGCTATGTTGCCAGCTGCTCTAACAGAGGTGTAATCATAAACTGGTTGTTATACTGTCTACTTGGGTTTGTCGCTTTTTGCTAATGTCAGCATGGGATTGAATTGGAAGCTTTCTGGCAGTTTCTGGCCCTTTTATACACACATTGTTCCTGTCTCCTCTCATTTCTTCATGTAAGTGAAGAAATGTGTTGGGTTCCACTAGGCTCTCTACAGCTGTTTGTGAGTCCTATTTAGTTTAATTTATGTCTGGGTTTTTCTACTATCTTATGGAGAAATGAATCTCAAACATACGATGCTTTGACTTCTTGTTATTTCTGCATTCAGTTAACAATTCCAAGTATTCAGTGTCCACCATTTCTAGTGTGTAAATCTTACCTTGTAGCTTCCAGGATTCCTGCTCAGCCCATACAAAGCTGAAGTCTGGTGAAGGCACAAGATGAATGAGGTGAATATTTATTTCAAAGTTGACTTCCTTCAATTTTGGTAGTTTGGAGATGTCCCATAAAAACCTTTCTGTCCATGCTTTGGTCTCAGCCTCTCAGAGGTCTCTGGTCTATATCTCAATGTCCCATAGAAACTGGTATTAGTGACATCCCTTTCTTTTCTTTCTGTCTTTGTCTTTTTCCCCAATTTGGCTTCGACACAAATGGAGAACGTTAGGAACCATCATCCTCCTATTCCCTCATCTCAGCCTTAAGGAGTCTATTAAAATCCTGTGCTCCCTGTACTGTCTTTGCAACTTTGCTTTAAAAAGAAAACTAGTCCTTCTGCTGTGTTCCTCACCCCACTTACACATGTTATAGTGAGTAAAAATAGGTCTCCTTGAATCTCCTATGCCATCTCATGTGTATTGAAATTTCCATCTCACATGTATTGAAATAATTCCTGATGCTTGGAATATTTTATTTCATTCTTCACTACCTAATATTTTAAGTTTCGATGACTGGCTGTGTTATTGTCTTGAATGAATTATGCATATACTTATGTATAGATATATAAGCAGATACAGTGTAAATTTGAACTGATTTGTGACTGGAAATAGATGTGGGTTTGCTAAGGTAGATAGTGTATGTGTAAGCGTAAGTGCAAGCCCAGATTGATAACCCTGAGGATAGCATGCACGTTCCCAGTTCCAGTGTCTCATATTCATTTTCATGCTAACTACCCCAAACTTCTTTCTTTTTTCTTTTTATTGCCAGTGAGGAAATTCAAGTTTGTATTCTTAGCTCTACTTGACAACAACTAGAGCTGTCACAAAATCATAGAGCTTGGAAAAGGTCCTTGGAGACAGTGGTTGTATGCTAGGCATGTATCACCAACATGAAAATCAGCAACCCTGGAGAGCTATATGATAGGCTGGGCAAGGGAGAGAAATCCTGTTGTGTTTCATATCTGGTTCTCCATGTACCACTTTACGTGTGAGGGTCTATAGGCTGTGAATGCCCACTGCATTTCTATTTCATGGTATTTCAAAAGTATGTTGTGGTTGTTAAGATTCTACCCTGTAAGCCTTACTTTTAGTTTGACCTTTTTCAGAGCCAAGACCATGCCATCTTCCACCTAATTAGCTATTTCTTCGGAGATATTTTGCGAGCATGTCTCATCTCTCAGTTTTAGATTCTGAGCCTGATTTGATGAGCTAATGATCCTATTAGTAGACTCAGCATGGTAGTGACATTTTCAGAAATAGTATAT
>NW_010235115.1:66688-68645 GCF_000690775.1 Eurypyga helias
TGTTTCTTACACATTACTCATATTCTTCCTGCTCCATCCTTCCAAAGAACCTGTATGGTGACATTTTGAGGATAAATAGAATAAAAATATTTTATAACTGGGTGGCAACATTCTGCTGATTCTGGGTTTGCGTGGGTAAACTGCTCTTGGGGTCAGACTATCTTGCTTCATTCCTAATTACCTACAGGGTGTTATTTTACTGTCTGCAACATTTTGCTGTATTTGTTTTCATTTTAACTAAATTGTGTCTGGAAATATCCTTTCTCTTTTTTATTATGCCAATTTTCTATCCCACTTTTAATGGAAAAGTCAGACTGACTTCAGCATCTAAGCTGTGGCTTGAGCAGCTAAGAACTCAATTGCTATTCAGGGGTATGTTTCCAAATTTTAACTACTAGTTCTGCAATTAGAGGGAGACCGTTTCCCTGTGGAAGATAGGAGTGGGAGGAAGCAGCCACAGGGAATGGAAAGATCTGGAGATATGGTTTGCTGCTTTGATAAGGGCTGTGATTTTAATCAGTCTTTTATCAAACTGGACAAAATCATTTCACTTCTGAGTATCCCCACGTATATAGAGTGGATACAATACTCAGTGGGGGAGTGTATGTGGGCAGAGCTGACAGACAAAGCATGATGTGACGTTCTCATGGTTGTCAGATATGAAAATTGGCAGATGGGTATTTCCTCTTTAAAACTAGTCATGTACTATTGCTGTTATCAGTGCTATCAGAAAACCCAGTAACAAACATTTAGATTAAGTCCTTACATCCAGAGTTTCACCTGTGTATGATTTTTCTTAATTACTACTGTGCTTAGAAGCAGTAGGATGGGTAATGTTAAAGTTATTCTCACCTCACGTTTTCAGAAGAAAAATAATTTTAATGTGAATATAACTTAAACCAAAGCATTGGTGAATTTGGAAATTAATTAATTCTCCAGTGTTTTACAGTGTCCAACAATGCTGACTGAGGAAAGGACACATGGCTCATGACAGAGCCAGCTTTCCATGTCTCTAATGCAGCTGTGATTTGCACATAATGCCAGAGCTTCACAATGAATTGTTATTATGGTTATATATTTTCAACTTTAAAGTTGATTCTTTAAGTTCCTGACAGAACTGACTATATTTGTATTTTAAATTCAACATTCTCATCAAACAAAATATAAGTTAAAACACTTTTCCTTTGTTTTTTATAATGACATTATTTAGACATTTTAAAGTAATGACTAAAAAATACAATATTCTTTTAATGGAAGCCTTCTCTTAGAAGACCTTGTCTGATCTGAAACTGTATTTTTCTCTTTTCTGTAGTCTTAACATCATACTCAGCACTGATGAATTTGTAGAGTTGTATTCAGGCTTTTCTCCAGAGAACTTGTTACATCCACCTTAATATGTCTGACTACATACCATATCTTTTGGACTTGTACTTGCCTATCCTCTGTGTTGCTTTAATGTCTCATGAACAAATAGGTGTCCACTTAAAAATAAGACAAAACAAAAAAAAAACTGGACAAACCCAACCCATACTTCCCTAGGTTATAATTTGTTATAAAAACCCAACCCATGCTTCCCTAGGTTATAATTTGTTATATGTATATATATATATATATATAATTTCCATGTAAATCTTTTGATACATAATTCTTCATTGAATTTGTTTTTGCTGTCAGTCTAATGACTCACACTTATCAGGATTTACTCTCTGGAATTTACTCAAGGTCCTCTCAGTTCATCTCCTATTCCCATATAATTTACTTTCATTGTATGTTTCTTTTCCAGAAACTCTAGAGTGCTATTATACTTTTTCTTTCACTCTTCTTTTCAACTTGGAGAAAAGTTTCATATATGAACTTGTTATTATCTAGCACTGTACTAACATTCTCTTGCTCCTCCAATGTTTAGATACATTGCTGAAAATTCTGTTGTAGAAGAATTTCATAGAATCATAGAATG
>NW_010235116.1:0-58762 GCF_000690775.1 Eurypyga helias
TTCCTGGCTGAACCCAGCACAGATAGGAAGTACACATACGTTAAAAAAAAATCACCACTTCACTGTTGCTAAAAGACCTTTCAGATATTTCATATTTTTTTCTCCTCGAGTCATCATTTTTGTAGGATATCTACTGCTCTAGGCTGTGTACTGCTTATTGCTCTTAAAAGTTATAGAATCATAGATGGTTTGGGTTGGATCATCTAGTTTCTGGGCTGCCAGCGCACACTGCTGGATCATGTTCAGCTTTTCATCAACCAGTACCCCCAAGTCCTTCTCCTCAGAGCTGCTCTCTATCCACTCTCCACCCAGCCTGTACTTGTGCTTGGGATTGCCCTGACCCAGGTGCAGGACCTTGCACTTGGCCTTGTTGAACTCCATGAGATTGGCAGTGGCCCACCTCTGCAGCCTGTCAAGGTCCCTCTGGATGGCATCCCTTCCTTCCAGCGTGTCGACCACACCACACAGCTTGGTGTTGTCAGCAAACTTGCTGAGGGTGTACTCAATGAGACCATCCATGTCGCTGTCCTATGTTAAACAGTACCAGTCCCAACACCGACCCCTGAGGAACGCCGCTCACACTGAATGGGTCCATCCATCAAATTCATGCCTCTCCAATTTAGAAACAAGGATGTTGTGTGGGATGGTATTGAATGCTTTGCACAAGTCCAGGTAGACGAAATAGGTTGCTTTTCCTCTATCCACCAAGGTTGTGACCCCATTATAGGCAGCCACCATATTCTTCAGGCATGGTCTGCCCTTGGTGAAATCACATTGGCTGTCCCCAGTCACCTTCTTGTTTTGCATGTGCCTTAGCATGATTTCCAGGAGGATCTGCTCCATGATCTTGCCAGGCACAGAGGTGAGACTGACTGGCCTGTTGTTCCCTGGATGCTCCTTTTTTCCCCTTTTTAAAGATGGGGCTTTTTTTTCCCCTTTTTCAGTCAGTGGGAACTTCATCAGACCGCCACAACTTCTCAAATATGATGGATAGAGGTTTCACAAATTCTTCTGCCCGTTCTTTCAGGACCTGTGGATGTATTCTATCAGGTCCCATGGGCTTGTGCACCTTCAGGTTCCTCAGGTGTTCCCAAACCTGATCCTCACTGACCATGGGTGGCTCTCTATTCCCCCAGTCCCTGCCCTTGTCTTCCATGACTCTGGGGCTATGGCTTGCGCCCCTGACGGTGAAGACCGAGGCAAAAAAAGCATTGAGTACCTCGGCCTTCTCCATATCCCGGGAAGCCAGCTCTCCTGTTTCCTTCTGCAGAGGGCCCACATGTTCCCTGATCTTTTTATCCTCTATGTACCTATAGAAGCCCTTCTTGTTGGCCTTGATGTCCCTGGCCAGGTTCAATTCTGTCAGGGCTTTGGCTTTCCTAATTTGATCTCTGACCTCTCAGACAACTTGCCTGTAATCCTCCCAGACACCCTGTCCCTGCTTCCACCCTCTGTAGGCTTCCTTTTTGCACCTCAGTTTGTCCAGGAGCTGCTTGTTCAACCACACAGGTCTCCTGGCTCTTTTACCCAACTTCCTTTTCATTGGGATGGATCGTTCCTGAATGGTCACTATTTCACTGGAAAAGTCATAAGGAAAAAAGGATTCGATTCGAGTTTTTTCTCCTTTCTTTCTGATTTATACATGTTTTCCCAAATCTTTTCCCATGTGGATTTTTATTAGTAAGGGAGTAGCTCTTCAGGTTGTAGTTAACCACAAGAATTGGGGTTGAAAATCCGTAGTTCAAATTCTTTCTGAATCTTAAGTCAGCATTTCTAGTGTATTTCACTGTGTCTTTGTAATCATAAATGGATGAGTTAAAACCACAAGGAAGAAGGTTGCCCAGCAGTTCTATTGCTGAGGTTACCACCTCAGATACCATTTCAATGTGGCATGTGTATGGAGACTGGCTTAAAAAACTCCATTGGATTTAAGTTGGGAGTCCTCAAGGGGCTGTCACCACCAAAATAAAAATAAGGAATCGTTGCAGATTTAGTTGTCTTTTATCAGTATTTTTATTTAACTCTTTTATAAAATAGTTAGGCTCTCCAAAATATATTGGTTTTTAAGTGTTTTATTTGGATTCATTAGATTTTTTTTTCCCCCTGGATTATTCTTAGCTGTCTTTAAAAGGCTTTAAGCATGTCTTATGTGCATGTGTGTTAAAACTGAATTGGTGTACTGTTAGTGTATTTTTACTGTTGTAACAGGAAAAGCATTCTGACTTTTTTTTAAATGAGCAATCGTATGTATAATCAACTTGGTTAAAACTTCCTTCCTGGTAAGTGCAGCACTTCCTTTGCATCTGGATATGAGGGCGAGCAAGAAAAGCAGAACAGCTTAAACGAAGAATTTTTGTGTGTGAATGATCTTCCTTTAAAAAAATAGGAACTTCAGAAATTAAACAAATGAGTCGTCTTCAGCAATTCAGCCTTTATTTTATAACCAGGTAATGTTTCATCATGTTTTGTCAATTATAGGGGCAGTGTGTCCACAGTCGTTGCTTTCCGGAACTTGAGAATTTTAGTGAGCATGCTGTGTTGTTTCAGTTTAACCTTTCACATTTTTATCTTCTTGTTTTGTTACCCGGTAAGGCATTGTTACATTGGGTTTTGTTTTTCCAGCAGGTAGAGAAAGATTTTGTGTGTAAAAAGTGTTGTCTGGAAAAGACGTTCAGTATGTCACTGTAGCCTAAACCTGGTGAAAGAAAGCCCAACGGGTAGCTTGTGTGAGCGCGCTCAATCACCGCTGCCTTCCTCTTCCTAGCTCTCGGTGGATAATTTCCACTTTAATATTGTTCAGTGGAGATCAGCTGTGAGCAACAATATTTTTTGTTTACAGAAAGCTGGTAAGGTATTCAGAGTTGTTTTATGGTTTAGGTGTGATTTGATACATAGGGTAATAAATCGGCATCAGCTTAGGAGCATTTTCTTCTGTAACAAACTAATAGCTCATACTGGAAGTGTTTTCTTTTAAAACTGATGGATGTTTTCAGTCTGGTGGATTGATTTATTTGAATGAAGCATGTTTAAGGATGCTAGGCTTGAATTTAGATGCACATTCAGTAACTGTTTTCAGAAGTAGTCCCTGACTTTTGAATCCTAAGGGCCATTTTTTTATGTAAGAATCCTCATCACTAAAGAGAGGCAGAGAAAAATGGGAGTAGGCTCATCTGTCCAGGCTGCAAATAAATTTCTTGGTTTGTTCCTTGATGTCGTTCCTGGAGCTCAGTAGGTCGTGTTCTGCTCACATAGAGTAACAGATTTCTATGAAAATCCACTTATGTTAGTATCAACAGCACCAAACCAGGTGAGGCAGCAGAAGAATCAGTGCTTGATCAAACAGAAGAATGAACAAATCAGTATAGTCAGACTGCTTATCCTCAGTGAAATCTGGGAAGGCTGTTTAGAAGTTCTATCTCAATTGTTTAATCACTGAGTTGTTGGGGTTTTTTTCTATATTTGTGTTTGAATTGATTACATCTGAGGTGGTTTATTTAAATCAAAGACCAGAAATTAAGGGAAAGGACAAATATAAAAAGCATATACTTAGCAGGATTTTTACTGGCTTGTGATTTTAATTAGTTAAAAAATAAGAGTAAAGAAAAATGTAAATGAGAAAGTAATCAAATATTTGTATGTTTTGCTAGATTTCTTCTGGCATGGAGTTGGGGGATTATGACCAGCCTGTTGTTATGAGAGAAGAAAACAAACGAAGGAGAAGAAGAATGAAACCTCATTGTACGTCAAGTAATTTGTCATCAATGGAACTCATATCCATTGAGTTCATTTTACCTACAAGCAATAAACATACTAAAGTGCCAGAAATTATGTTACTCGAAATAGCTGGCAACTGTACGGTTGAGCAAATGAAAGCACAGATTTGGATGCGTGCAATAGAGATGAGTCAAACCACGGACTTCTACCACACGTTCACCCCAGATCAGTTTATTCTGCAGTATCAGAAGAAGGGGCAATGGTATGAAATTTATGATAAACATCAAGTATTACAGACATTGGACTGCATACTGTACTGGAAAGTGTTACAGAAAAAGGTAGGCAAGATCTATGTTGTCCAGAAACAAAAGCCATCAGAAGAAGTGCAGGAATTTCAGCGGCAGCTTAACGATTTAATTGGTTATGATGTCACTGATGTAAGCAATGTGCATGATGATGAACTAGAATTTACCCGTCGCAGATTAGTCACTCCACGAATGATAGAGGTAGCCTGTAGAGATCCTAAATTGTATGCAATGCACCCATGGACTACATCTAAGCCACTCCCAGAATATTTATTTAAAAAGATCACTAATAATAACATTTTCATAATCATACATAGAGGAACAACTAGCCAAAAAATTAAAGTGTCAATAGATGACACTCCAGATATGATTCTCCACAGCTTTTTCACAAAAATGGCAAAGAAGAAGTCTTTGATGGATATTCCTGAAGATCACAGTGAACTGGATTTTGTTCTCAGGATTTGTGGCAGAGATGAGTACATTACTGGAGAGACACCAATCAAAGATTTTCACTGGATAAGACAATGCCTTAAGAATGGGGAAGAAATCCACCTTGTCTTAGACAATCCCCCTGACCCAAAGGAGGATGAGGTTCAGAACGAAGAGTGGCCCTTGGTGGATGACTGTACCGGAGTTACAGGGTATCACGAACAATTGACAATAGATGGAAAAGATCATGAGAGGGTGTTCACTATCTCTTTGTGGGATTGTAATAGGAAATTTAGGGTGAAAATAATTGGCATAGATATCCCAGTTTTACCAAGAAATACTGATCTTACTGTGTTTGTGGAGGCTAACATTCAACATGGGCAACAGCTCCTGTCACAGAGGAGGACTTCATCAAAGCCTTTTACTGAGGAGGTTCTGTGGAATATTTGGTTGGAGTTCGATATCAAAATCAAGGATTTGCCTAAAGGTGCACTCTTGAATCTTCAGATATACTGTGGTAAAGCGCAGGGACTGTCCACAAAGACGAACCTTCAGTCACATGAATCGCCCAGCTCTGATTCAAAATGCAAAACTCAGCTTCTCTATTATGTAAATCTTTTGTTGATAGATCACCGTTTCCTCCTGCGAAGTGGGGAGTATGTGCTCCACATGTGGAAAATTCCAGGCAAGGGGGAAGAACAAGGAAGTATAAATGCAGACAAACTGACATCAGCAACTAACCCAGATAAAGAAAACTCAATGGCTATCTCTATTGTGCTGGACAAATACTGTCACCCAATTGCCTTGCCCAAGCACAGAATAACATCAGACCCCCAAGGGGATAGGACACGAGCTGAAATGCCCAACCAGCTTCGCAAACAACTTGAAGAGATCATAGCAACGGACCCCCTTAATCCACTTTCTCCTGAGGACAAAGAACTCTTGTGGCACTTTAGATATGAAAGCATAAAGCACCCCAGAGCGTATCCTAAGCTGCTTAGCTCTGTGAAATGGGGACAACAAGAAGTAGTAGCCAAAACATACCAGTTACTAGCTAAAAAGGAGGTTTGGGATCAAAGCACTTTAGATGTTGGACTCACAATGCAGCTCCTGGACTGTAACTTTTCAGATGAAAATGTCCGGGCGATGGCAGTTCAAAAACTGGAAAGTTTAGAAGATGATGATGTTCTTCATTATCTTTTACAGCTTGTGCAGGTAAGGTGTATTTGCATTCTTGGACTCTGCCTTCCAGGAATATTTGCATTACCCCATCATCATTCCCATCGTAGAAGGTCTAGTTAGTAATCCCTGGTTTTGAAGTCCTCAGTGTTTAGTCAAAGCAGCGATAGTAACCAAATTAACTCAAAACACACTTTCCTCATTTCAACTTGTGCTGATGTTGTTGTGTTGCCATTGCCTTGTGTCTTACAGTTTGTCTTGTGTTTACAGTGGTATGTTCTTCTGGAAATTGCCAACACTAACAGGGCTATGGTGGGAGCAAATCCTGACTGTGCGGTCTCTAATCCTGTTCGCATCACAGTGCTGAATCACACAACACTGGAGCTTTGTTGCCCAGCTTTACCAATAGTTTAGAAAGGGTGTAGACAGAAAGAAAGGCAGATGTTGACATGGGGAAGGCCTGAAGAAACATCTGGGCTTGGGTTTTAGGTCAAGAATAACAGTGCAGTTACATGGTACGTGGCAATGACTTCAGTCTTGTACTGTTAAGGGGACCAGATTTATCTAGAAGCTTCCAAAATTTTTCAAAAAGTAAATAAAGTATTGTTAAGACTCCATAATAAGATCTATTCATTCTGGAAAGTTGGGTGAAAAACTGTGGTTTTAATGGCAGTGAATCTCTGCTGTATCGATTTGAAGCTTTTTGTGTATGATCTTCCAGATGAAATGTCAGGAAAGTTTATGTCAGTTTACACAAGAAAATTGGTTTGTTTGCTTTCTCGCAACATGGTGCCGGAGCTGGGTGGCCTGTCAGTGGCAAAGTCACGTCTGATGGCTGATGAAAGGTGTAACCCCGCGGTTCTTCCTGGTAAATGTGTCCCGTGAAGCAAGGTGACTCTACAGGCTTCCCAGACCCGACAGGGCGCTGATTCTTGCAGAAAGGCTATCGTCCCACTGAGCAGGAAATACTTTTTTCAGAGAATCGGAGAACAGAATTGGCTTTCAAAGGGAAGGAAAAAAAAAAAAGGAACTGCTGCAGCCTGGGAACCTGCGGGATGGAACTTGTTATTTCTGCGGGTTCAGAGAGAGACCAGGTTCCCAGGAAAATGAAGTTAGTGTTTCAGGTTTTCCTGTGTTCCAGTAGTGCTTTAAACAAGGCCTTTTTAGCCTTGTCTTCGCGTGTCTGAAAATGAGGCTCCCCAGGCAGAATTTATGCACTTCTGCATTAACCAGAGGAGCTGCTACACTTACCTCATTGGGCCTCCCACGTAGCTGCTGCTATATATACGCTTGGCTTGCCAGCTCTTGCTGTCTACATGTGGCTCAGCAATTTTATTCACTTTTGTATCCAAATTAGGGGTTTGGGATGGTGATTGGTTGGTATCAAAGTGCCTGAGACAATGGGGTAAATAGTTCATTTTTCATTTGTTTTTCAAATTACTTGTTTTCAGGAAGTACAAATCTGGAGAGTTTTAAAAAGAATAAATCTCTCTAACAGTAAATTAAACTACTGTAGCCTAAAATCATAGTAGCTTAACTTCACTGTGGCATTTTTAGTAAGAAATGTAGTAGGAAATTCAGAGATTGCCATCCCCAGAAGGAAGAAAATACTAGATCCCAACTTTTACCTCTCTGCTGCTTCCTTGTCTTTCCTTCTGTGGCTAACAGCAGGGCATAGGCCATCCATCCTGCAGCAACATATTGGTACCACAGGGTATTTGAAAATCCATATTTTTCATGGGATGGATGTCAGCCATTCCTCTGCTAGAACGGACACATCCAAGATGTTTCTTCTGCAAATGGTCATCACTTTTCACTTGCATGTCTATGTGAAAGCTTTATGGCTTATTTCATTCTGCACAGGGTTTTCCAGTTTTACCTCCCAGTAGAGTTAGAAATCAAACAAACATTTTATTTCCCCCTGTGTTTATCCCAAATAGAAACAGCCATGTCATAAATAACCTATTGAGCTTCCTGTAAAGTCTCTTGTTCTCTGTGCAGTTGATAAAACATGGATGGGATAGGTAAAATACAGCAACGTCCATTGTAAACCAAATACCAACGACTGTACTGCTTGTATGTGGCAGTGAGTAAAGCTCTTCTGCTAACCTGACATGGCAAAGGTACATGCAGGGAACTAATGAAGTGCCAGCAGACTTTTAAATGGCTGCCTGTTGTTGTTGCTATTCAAATGTTGATATTTGCCTCTGTGAAGAAAAAAGAAAAATGTGCTTGACTTTTAAAAATAATTATTTGTAAAACATAACATAAAAGAATATTAGAAAAATGTATGATAAGCATCCTTATTATGCTTAAAATAGATTTGAAACCTTTCTGTAAGGGAGTTTTTGTTTTGAAGCAATGGCTGGTTGTTTGGCTGCATTTCATTATTAAATTGTTTTTCAGGGATATGCACTGAGCACATTGAGCAAAATATATACCAGAATGAGGTTTTTAATAGTCTTTCTTGGAACTGTAAGCAAATCCATTTAAATTTATGTACTAATTACTGCTTTTTGGTGCCCTATTGCAGTGAAAATTAATTAAAAAAAAATCTCATAATCTTATACACAAAGTAAAAGGATCTATATATTTTAAGATCAGTCTATGTTTGTGAGTTCTCATTGTCTTTCCTAGATGAGATGGTGTTGTTTGGGGAAATAAAATAGTATTACAGAGACAGTCAAGACAGTTCTTGCAGAACTATGATACTGTAGAAGGGCAAGTCTGGTGCTTGGTTTTCCTGTCTGTTAAGCTGTAAATAACAAGTCTTTGTAGCATTTTTATGAGTTGGTTCATTCTAGAGGGTCAACTGAAAAAGCCCTTTTTTCCTGTTAAAGAAATCATAGAATAAACCCACAGGACGATTTACATTTCAGAAATAGTGAAGATAATCTAGTAATTAAAAAATACAACTGTGTGCCACAGGACTTTTAAGAGTTTATAAACCCCTGTGATTTGTTTGATGAGTTTAGTAGACCTCTGCTGATGGCTTGGTTGCTTCTTTGCAAGCTACAGACCACAGCAATCTTGAAAGAGCCATTATATTCTATGGAATAACTATCTCTAGAGGTTTGCACACTTTGTTGCTACTGGAAGCTGAGCGTACTACATGTACCCATCTCTCCGCACATCCCTTTGTTTTCCCTTAATCTCCCCATGTGCTGCTTCCTGATGCTCTATTTCCAGAACCTGAAGCCATTCATCAACCCCCTCAGTCCATGACAGGGATTTTGTGACTCTATTCCAGAGACTGTATGCTTCTTATTTCTCTTTTCTTGCCATGGGATATACTTGCATACCTTCTTTCTCCCCATTAATCTTAGTTCAAACCTCCTATAAATTTGAGTCCCTCAAGCAACAGGAAAGAAGCTGCTGGAAGAACCACTTGAAGTGGACAAGTTCCCTGGCATAGCCCAGTACCCGGAAGTGTGATAGTTTTCTGGTAGATCAATTCCCTTGGATATTGGGATGGGAGGGAGAATAACAGCCAAAAAAAAAAAAAAAAAAAAATCCAATCCTGACACTTTTTTTAAAAGTTCCTGACATTTTGTTTCCACCCTTTTTTAGCAGTAGCTTGGAAATATCTGTGGGTTTGGGTGGAGGGGAGTGGCTCTTGGAAGAGAAAAAATACATCTGTGCTCACAGAGTCATTAGAAAAAGAGTTCTGGTGAAGGACAAGGGGTAATGGCTGTAAATTGAAAAGTGAGTAGGTTTAGATTGGATATCAGGAAGAAGTTCTTCATGGGGAGGGTGGTGAGGCACTGGAACAGGTTGCCCAGAGAAGCTGTGGATGCCCCATCCCTGGAAGTGTTCAAGGCCAGGCTGGATGAGGCTTGAAGCAACCTGGTCTAGTGGAAGGTGTCCCTGCCCATGGCAGGGGGGTTGGAACTAGATGATATTTAAGGTCCCTTCCAACCCAAACCATTCTGTGATTCTATGATTCATTGTACTGCATTAATATAGGATGTGCATCAGAGCCTTTATTCTGTTTTGCTCTCTGTGTAGGGTCTGATGGCCAGAATGTCTGGGATTAGGTGCTCCAAAAAGCTGCTCCTCTGTCCTGTGCTTGCTGGTGAACCCAGCAGTGAGCCCTGGTGCCCCAGCCCTGAAGTGGTGGATCTTGTAAAAAAAAACAGTGCTTTGTTATTGAAAATTCTCATTAAAGAACGATTACAAATACGTCATTTTGTTCAGCAATAATCTTTTCAGGCCTTCTCAGTGTCAGTCAGACTGCGGACCTTTTTCTGATCTTGCTGGTTTGTGCTACAGCCTGAGAACAATGTCGCTTTGTTCACATGCCTTCATGTGCTCTGATCGGTCTGGTTGGTTAGCTACTCCCTGTGTTCTTTTATTTGTCACATTAATAATATACCTGAAAAGAACCTCTTGGCAAAGAAAAAGTGCTTCCTGAATCAAACACAGAGAACTTCTGGTTTGTTTTGTTTTCAACTTTGTTTCCTCTGAAGTTTTTACACATTTTCTACTTTCCTGCTTTGTTACACATTTTCTATTCCTGCAGCAGTGTGTTCTCTACATGTCATTGGTAAAGTGTAAGTGCAATAGTATCCTACATATGTTAATAACACATCTTCTGTGTTTGTATTACTCAGGCTGTGAAATTTGAGCCATATCATGACAGCGCATTAGCCAGATTTCTGCTAAAACGGGGTTTGAGAGTAAGTATTTCAGAATACAGCCAACTTATGCTAAAGTTACTGGCATTGTCAAACCCTTTGTCAAGAAACGTGTGCTGATTGTAGTATTTTTCTTTCCCTCCAGAACAAAAGAATCGGTCACTTCTTGTTTTGGTTCTTAAGAAGCGAGATTGCCCAGTCCATGCATTACCAGCAGAGGTTTGCGGTCATCCTGGAAGCCTATCTTAGGGGCTGTGGAAAAGCAATGCTACACGATTTCATGAAGCAAGTTCAAGTAATTGAATTGCTGCATAAAGTCACAATGGAGATAAAATCAGTTTCTGCAGAAAAGTATGATGTCACGTCTCAAGGTATTTACTAACAGGCATTTCTTCATTTGTTATAGTACTGTTGTGGGGAAAATCTGGGCAGCAAAGTGTACTGTTTATTAAAAAAAATCATGTATAAATTACTGTCAAAAGGCACCATTATTATTTCTTATAAAGTGCCAGTGTAAGTTGATAGTGATTGACCCAATATTTGGTTGCTTGTTCCACCCCAGAGAGGGAGGAATATCAATATTATAGACACCCAGTTCATTCCCATGCTTTGGCTTGAACCTCATGCCATGCAACTGGGAAAGTCAAGTTCTTGTACCCTTAGCTGAATGCCAGCACTGAACTAAAAAAAAAAATCCCAGGACACAATAATTAACTGGAAATAAAGAGAAAAAGTGACACTTGCCAAGAAACACAGCCTTACCCTAAGCAGTCACTAAAAGACTCTTGGCAAGAAGACTGGAGAGGAGCTCAGTACAGCCTCTAGCTAGGCCACAAAAGTAGCTGGGGGATCAGCAGTGAATATACAGAGCACATCCTTGCCACGTGCTGAATAGGGGTCCTGTGAGACACAGATGTGGTATTGTTATTTCTTGTTCCTCTAAGCACTGCTTTGGAAGCCACAGTAGGATTATGCAATGCCTGTTTACCTCTGGGTTTTGCCTGCCTTTTTCCACCACCCACCCACCCCCAGCTTCCTTAAAAGCTTGTTATGGTGTTGGGAGTAAGTGCAAAAAGGTATATGACAATATCCAAATTCTAAAAGCTGTAGAGGGACCGACTCTTCCTGTGTTCAGCCTGGTATGGTGTAGGCCAGAAAGTCCTTGGTTCGGAAAGCCATTCCACTCTGGTTATGCAGAATTGGCTGTGGTGGTGTTTCAGCAGAAATTGGGAGGAAATACGCATTTATTCTTCAATATATAATGTAACAGCATTTACATTACTACATAGTGTGAGTTAGTGGATTTACTGATCCCCCATATAAAATAGTCTTTCTAAACAACTTTCTAAAATTTATCTTAAAATGTTCTATAATCTGAATATATTTGGTCAGAATCTCATGGTTTGGAAAGAAACTTTACAGCCCTGCGGATGCACATGTCTGTGACAGCAGAGGTTTCCATAATACACTATCTTTGGAGGATATGTGGGCAAAGAAGAAAAGTTTCAAGAGAAAGGAATCACATTAACACCCACCAGGTGTTGAAGTTAAAGAATCTTTGTATGTTAGGTACAGCAGAACACTGAAAGATGACTTATGTAATTGACATTTTCACTCAGTAAGGCTTCCTGAAACTGTGGAGTGTCCTACTAATGCTATATCTAATTTAATTTATTCTCAGATTATTGAGGATATGATTTTTCTTACAGGCACCCTCTACTTCTTATATTTTTAAAAATGTACATCCTAAAATTTCTTCTTCAGTTTACTGCTTCTATTTTGCCCCATAATTTCTTATGTTCGTAGTTGTTTATATTTCCAGTCTGAATGTTTCAGACTGTTTAATTTCACTTTGCCATGCAGCCTCACCTAATTCTTGTATATATTTTTTTTCCTCCAGTATTTGTGAATTTTTTAAAAGAATAAATTCCTTCCTATTAGGTCCATACTAGCCCAGTAGCAATCATGCTGTCAAACTGTTCCTTTCACTTGTAATCTCTTTGCTTACATTTGAACATAGCAAGTAATAATAACTAACTAACTAAATCCTTAAGGTCATAATATCACAGCTTGCATAGGATTATCTGCTTTCATCACCACTCTCTTAGATGATTTGTCTCCCAAGAACATGCCTGTGCAGCTGTTTCTTCTCTTAAAATGCATAGAACTTTCTTCATAAGCCAGATCAACTTGAAATTGTTTTAGCAAGTGCCTTCTCTTGCATTTTAAAATCAGCTAATTCCTAATCTTTACTAGCGTGAGTTGGTTGGCATACAATTTTCAAATGACGTTACAATACAGTGAGGAGACTTAAAGAAATCGAGTTAGATTTGTCTAGGAAATCAGTAGTTACATTCCAGAAAGTTGTTTCATGACCCAAGTTATTACAACCTAGGGGGTTATTTTGGTTTGGTTTGTTGGGGTTTTTCTTAAGAAAGGTTTCTAATAATAAAGTCTGTTAAGTCCGCTTAATAGCTCCTCCATCTGACTCAGATTTATTTATTTTCTATCAGAAGAGGTACTACATTAGTCACCACACAGGGCTAGATAGTCCTTTTCTAAAAGCTTTAGGATAGGTGTAACTTTTGGTTCTGTGAATTCTCTGGTAATTCTTTTGGCTTCACTTTCTTAATTTGATAGTAACTTTTGAAATGTCTGGTTGAAACAAGTCCAGAGAAAGCCACAAAGATGCTCAGAGGGCTGAAGCACCTCTGCTATGGGGACAGGCTGAGAGAGTTGGGCTTGTTCAGCCTGGAGAAGAGAAGGCTCCGGGGACACATTATAGCACCTTCCAGTACCTGAAGGGGGTTTATAAGAATCACAGAATCATAGATGGGGACCGGCCTTTTAGCAGGGCCTGTTGCAACATGACAAGGGGCAGTGGTTTTAAACTGAAAGAGGGTAGATTCAGACTAGATATAAGGAAGACATTTTTTACTGTGAGGTTGGTGAAACACTGGAACAGGTTGCCCAGAGAGGTGGTAAATGCCCCATCCCTGGAAACATTCAAGACAGGTTGGACAGGGCTCTGAGCAACCTGATCTAGTTGAAGATACAGAATCGTATCTCATATCCTTTCTTGTTGCAGGTGGGGTTGGACTAGATGATCTATAAAGATCCTTTCCAACCCAAACTATTCTATGATTGTATGATTTTATGATTTTGTATATTGTGGATCCAGGTCCATGTCTAGCTTTCTGAATACAGCTTTTTTTGCTCTTTAATTTTTAACTCCAAAATTACTTGAACATGTATATGCAGCCTCTGCTGCATAGCTGTACTTTCTTTTAGAACAGCGTTTAGATCCTTGTCTTAACGAAGGCTAATACCAGTGTACTGCTTATGCTGCTAATACCTGCCAGCTGGGATGAACAAAGTGTATCGTATGTATTATAACGCATACTGTTCTAAGCTGAAGTTTCAGAAGCTTGAGGGTTTAGGAATGAAAAGATTCAGTTTATATGTGACAATTAAAATTCTTGTTCATGCAAATATACAGTAATTTTTTTTCTTACTGAAATGTGAGATTAACAAGGTTGCACTATGAAACCAGTTTTAGGAAGATGGGAAATTCAGTATCTCTATAGTTGGAGTCCCTGTGATTACAGTATAATTGACTCCCAAGAATACAAAAACCACAAGTCTGTGTGTAACAGCAATGAGGTCAGTCAAAATAATACTGGAAAATGAAAGGTACTTTTAATTGCCTCCTCCTTCTGAGTTTTTGGGGTAGAGGTGACATCTTAGTGTAATCTCCTGAGTCTTCAGAATAACATCAAGCATAGTGCAGTGCTTCTAACACTCTGTAGAAGGCATGTGACTTGACATGCCTGAAGACTTTGCCTTTAGGTATCTGAAACAGCCCTGACCATTCATACTGCAAGTTAGCGTCTTCCCCCATTCCTCAAATCAGGAGATCCTGAAGGAAAGCAATTTAAAAAGTAGCTAAACTGAGTAGGTTTTTAGTTAAATCATGATGCTTAACAAGTATTGATTGCCTGTAAATTTTGCCTTCCAACTTGTGATTTCATTGTGTTTTCTTACTTATAATTGCAGTTATTGCACAGCTGAGGCAAAAGCTTGAAAAATTACAGAGCAGCAAACTTCCAGAAAGTTTTAGAGTTCCATATGATCCTGGGCTAAGAGCAGGAGCCCTAGTGGTAAGTACGTCCTGAGTTTCTACAAATCTTTTTGAAAAAAATCTACTTGCATATGTATGTCATTTGGTACAAATTTTTGCTACTATGTCTAAAGGTCTTACTTCACTGTGACTACAATGACATCTCATGGACTCAGTAACTTTTGCTCCCAAACATTAGCATTTTTCTAAATGTAATGACATGCTACCATGCACTAAAAAAATGCAACAACCCGTAAAATCCTAATAATTAAATGGCAATTATGATTTTTCCGTTAGTTTTAATCCAGGATTTAACCAGGTAATTGACTTTTTTTTAAACATTAATTACTTGTATAAAACTGATTTATCTGACTTCAAGGGCTTTGGGATATTCAGTTTCTGTTCCTCCTGTTACTTTCTCTGTCTACTGATTTATCTCTGTCATTAAGATTTAGGTCCAGACTTTCATCTTACTAACAAAAATATCTACCTCTGCTATTTCTGATGTTTCAATATCTCTCTGTTGCTTTTATTAGAAAACACATTAAGATTTTGTTAGAAATACATTAAGAAACATTTACTTTTTCTGTGTTGCTTCCTCCAGTTTTGTGGTGAGATTGCAGTGGCCTATGTCAACTCATGTTTTGTAGATCTAAAATCAAGATTAATAAACAAGCACATGTGTAGTGAAAGGGGATTGGCTCATGCATCTATTATGCAACGTAAGGTTTGCGTAAAGCATCACACTGAAGGTCCTTGGATTCACTTGATGTGCAGCAAGGAGCCTACAAGAAAAGGATCCCTTGATTTTTCTCTTAGCTAAGGGCAGACAAACCATCCAACCTAGGGAATTGCTGAATTGTAGGGTACTTGTTCGGGTAACTCATTGTCTAGGTCTGGCCATGTTTCTGTTAAATAAAACTGGTCCTTGATAGACAGGCTGTAAGCTAGTCTGTCTTCGAGCTGAGAGTGTTAAACACCTCCCAGTTGGGTATGACTGAGGTACTGTCAGGTACACAAGTCAATTCAAACATTGTTTACTCAGAAATGCAGGATTTGTAGCTTCTTAAATGTTATCTTCTTGATTGCATTTCTTTCTTTTCAGTTTTTTGTGTACAAAAATCGCCAACTGCTTGACAAAAAGTGGATTTCAAAATAAAATATAAGATTTTTCTGAGTTTTCTAGTTTTCCTTCACTTAGGAAGTATGCAGGCCTACCAGGAACTTCCTAGGGGAAGGAAGCAATAGATTTTCAAGGGAAGGTAGCTATGTCCAAAAACAGGTGGGTTAGAACCCTTTTTTTGCCAAAACTATATGAACAAATATTTTTGATATAATAAACTGTATTGGTAGGCTTTCATTTCATCTTCATGCTAGCAAGTGCTGCTTGTCCATTATCTTAAAACCCTGACTAGTTTAAACCAAGTATTAGAAGTAAAATACGTGTTTCTAGTAGGTTCAGAGACATAACAACTTCTTTCCTTTTTAAAAACAAAGATGATAAAAACTGTTTCCTTTTAAAACTACAAGCTCAGAACCTCAGTCTGTGAAACAGGAAAGCACATGTAAGGAATGGTATTTAACTGGAAGTCGGTTAACACTGTGGCTGGTGTGTAAAAAGGTTAGTTGTGTTGAGGCTGAAGTACAGTGGCGAGCAGTAAACGTGTCTTTCTACAGATAGAAAAATGTAAAGTAATGGCATCAAAGAAGAAGCCCCTCTGGCTTGAGTTTAAATGTGCAGATCCAACAGCTCTGTCAAATGAAACCATAGGCATAATCTTCAAACATGGAGATGACCTCCGTCAGGACATGCTTATTTTACAGGTATGAAGCTGAAATGTATAAAATGAATAATGTGAATATTTTAAAATATTTTAAGATAGTTTTACTTCTCAGATGTGTGTATACCTTATCTTTACTGTCCATATGGACTATAATGTTGTCTGTTGGTTTTTGAACTGTGTATGGCAAGGCTGACATCAAAACTAATGTAACAAATTTATGTTACTGTGTTGTGGGTTAACCCTGCTGGGGTGGGGAAAGAGGAAAGGAAGAGTAAAAGCAAGAAAACTTGTGGGTTGAGATAAAAATTGTTTAATAAGCAAAGGAGAAGTGGAAGAAAACAGAGAAAACAAAACAAGTGATGCAAAGGCAGTCACTCACCACATCCCATGGATAGACCAATGCCCAGCCAGTTCCTGCACAAAAGGTGGTTAACCTACCTAACCTCCTTATTCTTGGTTTTATTGCTGAGCATGATGTTATTCAGCAGGGAATATTTCTTCAGTTGATTCGAGTCATCTGCCTGGTTGTGTCCCCTCATGACCTCTTGTGCACCCCGGATCGATTCACAGTGCCTCATAGTGAGAAACAGAGGCAGGCTTGAAGCTCTGCAAAGCCTCTTCAGCGACAGCTGGGACATCAGTGTGTTACCAGCATTGCTTTGGTCACCGATCTAAACCACAGCACCATGCAAGCTGCTCTGAAGAAAATTAACTGCATCCCAGCCAGACCCAGCACATATTTCTCCTGCCATGTGCCATACTTCACATTTTGATGTTCTAGAGAAGGAAACCGATGTAGTGCAAGATGGCCTGTTTTTCTGACGTAGCATTTTTATAATTTATTTATGCAATGGGTGAAGTTACAAATTAAAAAGAAATCAGTAGGTAGCATTGGTCTAGTAATATTTTAGTGATTGTCCTGAGAAATGGGTATGTTAGCACTTTGGGGGATATTTATAGGAAAAAGTGGACATACTTGCTAACCTGTTCAATCTGTGCTCATGTAGAAATCATACAATGTATTTATTAATACTTTATAAAACAGGAGAGATTGCCTGGGCACAGGACAGATGAGGAAATATAAACCCTGGTTCTGTAACTGGTAATCTTGAATGGCTGCACACGTTCTGTATTTATCCCTTAATCTGTGAAACAGACAAGTAAGCTTAGCCCCATCTCAGAAGTCTGGGTGGTGTTATTTGTGTGAGCAATAAGTAACGTCTGAGCAATTTGAAATAACTTTGTGTGTACATTTGTTTTTACTAGATTCTTCGAATTATGGAATCCATTTGGGAAGCAGAATCCTTGGACCTCTGTTTGTTACCGTATGGTTGTATTTCTACAGGGAACAAAATAGGTACGTGATCGCACTTCCTGTGGTGAGAAATTCAAAATACCATCGTTACAGAAGCTGCATGTAGGAGAACTCTTCTAGTACACACTGTGGTCATGAGAGAAATAGCCATTTGTTACACTTCCTGTGAGCAGCCTTCAGTTGCATCTCCCTCCTCATGGGTATCCTTCAGCTGCTGCACTAGCTTAGCTGCCGAGGAGTCCTGTGCAAGTCCAGCTGTTTGCATCCTGCTGCAGGTTTCTCTTTCACAACAATATTTGGTACGAAAAAGACGTGAAAGTCGCTGATGTATTCAAGACGTGTTTTAATGTGTCAATAAGAATGAAATAGAGAAAGGAGTTAAGATAGCAAAACATTTTTTTTTTCCCCTGACCTAAAGCTTCCTACGCTACGCTACATATAAGCAACGGTATTACTCAACAGGGTGCTCAGGCAGTAGTTTGCCGTGGGCATTAGTTCTCACAGCAGAGATGGTCTATTTTCCAGAATTCATGGTGGGAGAAGCCAAGCAGTTGGTTACAAAACTTCTGGAGAACTGTGTGGTGATGTAGTAGAGCAACCTGGTAATCTCTGGAAGAGTCCAGTTACATCCAGAAATGCGAAACTGATGCATAATTTATACATGCTGATGGCTCCAAACTGACTCTTTGTGCTTGGATTTGCATATATTATGTACCCTAGCACATCCACATTGCACAGTTTCCTAGTATCCAGATAATACAAAATTGATGGTAGAGTCAGTTTTGCTAAGCAGCTCTTGAATGATAGGCTGAAGGATAGGCTTCTCAGTGTAGAAAAATCGGCCACGTCCAAATGGAGCTTTTGTGCTAAAAAAAATTCTTTGGCTGGTATAAACAGTGCATCAGTGAGACAGATTAGCAAGTACAGCTCTGCCATTTACTTAAACCTTGAGCGTGTGTAAAGATTAGCAAGTTTGTTAATGCCTGTCATCAGTGTAGCTGGCAGTATGATAGTAATTGCGTGGATTGATAAAATAGCGATAATAGAAATGTTGCTATGTGTCTCCCATGATCTCCAGCTTTTTAGCTCTTTTTCAGCAATATATTTTGCTTTATGGATTGAAGAATAATGAACTGACTCCCAGTGAAATTAAGAACTCTTAAATATATATCTCTAATGTAATTCCTCTCCAAAATACGCTGCCACATAAAAATTTTCTCATCCTTTTTTTTGGCTTCAAGATATCTTAGCAGTGCAGAAAACCAAAAATCATGGATAAAGTACTTGGTAGTGTGGTACGAAAAGAGTTTCTTTTCTCCTAATATAAGTGTTTGAAAATTAAATAAATTGTATAGATAGAATTATAATAATAAAGGAAACATAACATTGTATGTCAAAATATTAACTGTAAATATAATAGAGGGTTCATTTTTTTCCTCTCCTCTAGATATGTTAAAACAAACCTACTTTCTTAGAGAGATATTTAGGATTTAATTTAATTTTGTTTAAAATAATCTTAAGACAATGTATTGAAATAATGAAGGAAGGTGGAAGAATTCTGCCAGTGATCCTAGCATTCTTATATTCAAGTTACAGACTTCATTATTCTTTCATGAATTCATAATTGACTCCCCATTCTTTTATCTCAAGGAAATAATTGTTTATTTGCCTATATGCATGGAGGAGATGTAAGAGTTTAACATCCTTTCAGCACCACACTAGGGGCATGGTTAATCACATAAAGACTCCTGTTCCGTTTGCTGAGAATACCTGCAGCCGAAATTAGTACTGCCCAAGGAGGGACACTTTGATGTAGAGCTTGTGCTGGGTTGGAACAAACCCAAAGAGCAGTGGCATGCAAATGTTCTTTCACAATATTCATATGTGGTCTTCTTCCAAGCTGCTTCTTCCCTCATATCATCGTTTGGGCCCAGCCTAGACACTGAGCACCACGCGGCCGCTTACTCACTCCTTCCCCCAGAGGGATGGGGAGGAGAAAATACAAGGAAGGGCTCATGGGTCGAGACAACAGGAAGGGATCACTCTCCAGTTATGGGCACAGGCAAAACAGACTCAAACTGGGGAAGGAAAATCAATTTAATTAGTTACCAATCAAACCAGAGTATCACAGTGAGAGATAACACCAGATCTTAAAACACCTTCCCCCACCCCTCCATTCTTCCCAGGTTCAGCTTTGCTCCAGTTTCTTTACCTCTTCCCCCTACATGGCACCAGGGGACAGGGAATGGGGGGTTGTAGTCAGTTCATGACACGTCTCTGCCTCTCCTTCCTCCTTAGAAGGAGGACACAACCTCTTCCCTTGTTCCAGTGTGGGGTCCGTTCCATAGGGGATAGTCCTCCACAAACCTCTCCAGTGTGAATCCTTCCCATGAGCTGCTCCAGCATGGGGCCCTCCCCAGGCTGCAGGTGGGGGTTGTCTCTGCTCCCCCATGACCCTCCATGGCTGCAGGGGCATCACCAGCCTCACCGTGGGCTGAGAGGAACCTCTGCTCCAGCCACCTCCTCCCACCTTTCTACACTGACTTTTGGTGTCTGCATAGCAGTCTCTCTCCTTCTGCCAGTCTCTTTGTTTTCCCCACTTAAATACATTAATCACAGAGGTGCTGATTGGCTCAGCTGTGGCCAGAGGTAGGTCCAACTTGGAGCTGGGGAAGCTTCTAGCAGCTTCTCGCAGGAGCCATCCCTGTTGCCTTCCTCCTCCTACCACCACCAAAACGTGCCACACAAACCCAATACACATCCCTCTTAATATTTCCATGGGACTTGGGGCAGTTCCCGCGTGCTGGCAGAAGGACAGCACCCAATTCTGCACTGAGCACAGGGAAACAGCCAGGTGTCTTACACCTTGGGCTGGCTTCCCCACCTGTGTAGACCTTTCTCCGTTGAAGACATCTGCATCCAGTGTCGTTTGCAGTTTTGGAAACATCCGTCCTCTCCACTGCTGCTGCCAAACAGACCTCCGTAGGAAGAACTACCTCTTCCATGTATCACTGGTAAAGGATCGTACCCTATTCTCTCTCCCTTTGATATGGCTGTATGTTCCTGGCTCTGCAAGGTAGTTAGCGCTGCTTACTGTGTTGTGTCACTGCCAAATTTAAGAAGTTCAAGCTCACACTTAATAAGAGAGTCACCGGCTTTAGTACCGCAGATCCCCAGAAACACATAGCATAGTGCATTTACTGCTGCACTCCTTCCCAGCTGAGATCCTCTGTCCCAGTCACTGAAGCTTTCTCTAGGACAGACCATACCTACCGAGAGGCATGTCTGTGTTTAGAAGGATTTGCCAGTAGAGATATACTATTCCAGCACGTAACTTTTTTTTACCACGATACCTTTGAAGTATCTGCTTGGGCAGAATAAGCCGCGCAACATTCTGTGTAGATTTTATATCGCTCTTTTGGCAATGCAGTGGAGAATGATCAGTAAAGGGTTTTCATTAGCAGCTTCTTTAAAATCTGGGGACTTTTTACAGTACTAATTGACATATCTATGCTGGGAGTTAGTTTTAAATGCAAGGAGAAGCTGAAAATGCTTCCTGCAACAGCTCTGCACCCCCGGAATCAAGAAGCTGTTGTCTGGTAGAGGGAAATTGGTGAGCACAAGGATGGGAAGTCTTTTCAACAGCTGGAATGTGATCGGGAGCTCACTCCTAGGAGGAGAAGAACCACTTGACAAGCACAGACCAAAAGGCAGAGCTTTTTAATTTGATGGTGTTGGCAGTGGGGTTTGGAGGTCATATTTCCACAATAGTTTTATTACAGTGTCAAGACAGAAGAAATACCATCAGGGTGTATTCAGCCTTGACTTCAGCCACGTGTGGAAGCCAGGAGTAGGAGGAGATTACTGTGTTGTTGCTCCGTTACTGGAGACTTTGCATATAATGCAGTAATTGCAAGAGGGTAGGATGGTGAATAGGGAGAAATTCATCCATTTCAGAGTGGGGTTCAAACTGAACCAAATCAAAAGCTGCTTTGAAGCCACTTTTGTCAGAAAAGGATATTTTTGTTTGCTTGCTTATCTTTGAGCTGGGGTTGAAGCCAGGCTTTTACCTAGAAGACACTGTTGAACTTGAACCAGAGGAAGAAAAAACATTATTTCCAGTTACCAAATAAGCTCAACTGAAATCCAACCTTCCCCATACAGGCATGCCCAGTGTGAGGCAGACTGCATTTGCTGGTCTTGGCTACAGTGCAGAGTTGTTGAAGCCTCTCTTTCTGCTTTTCTCTCTATCTTGCCCTTCATCACATGCTATGTTAATATGAACAGTGCAAGTCCTTGTTTCTGCACTGTGCTACTAAGATGTGCTGAATTGCCTTTGCAAGGATCTGTTCAGTTTAGGGACCGACCTCAGGGGCCCAACAGCCAGAGCTTTCCACCAGCAAGCCCACTGCCATACCTCACTGTGTACTGGTATTTCTGAGCCTTTCTGTGCATGCACATGCATAAGCTTAAATTGGATTTACTGCAGGAGGGCCAGCTCTGTTGCTCTGCTGCAGCTCTGGCAATGTTTGCGTCCCCAGGCTGCTGCAGCTTCTCTTCAGTTCCTCAGATCAGCTGGTGGGAATGTGAATAGTACCTGGGCTTCTGCAGGGGTCAGGACAGGAGGCAGTTCCTCTCCTTGAGACAAGACTTACACAGAGGGTCCCCACTCATCATGTGATTCTTTCCATTTTAAAAGGTTTTACATTCTCATGAAAGAGTTTAGGATGCCAGGTTACAAGCTCAGGCTGTTTTCAGCTGGGAATGAGCAAGAACCACTGTTGCTTGTAAAATAAATTTCTGCTCACAACCTATAAAGTTCTGCGGTTGATTTAAAAAACACAGTTTTAAATTTAATTTTGCATATTTTTAATATGCTTTTATGTAAATTTAATAACTTCTTCTAACTTCTTCCTTGTTTTCTGTAGGAATGATCGAAATTGTAAAAGATGCTACAACAATTGCCAAAATTCAGCAGAGTACAGTTGGCAACACTGGTGCATTTAAGGATGAAATACTAAATCAGTGGCTCAAGGAAAGATGCATGATAGAAGAGAAGGTGAGTTCTTTGGATTTTTAAGTATGATTTTCAAATGCACCATACTAATTCAGGAGGACAGAGCCTGTACGGTTGTGTTTGTGTTACTTGAGTTTGAACAATCCATTCATTTTCCCTGTACTGAGCCACGGGTGTCTGTGAAAGAGCCTTTAGCATCCAGCTGGAAACTGAGCTCCTGAGAAACAAGATGCTTTTGAAATGATTCCTTTGTCAGTGGTATTTAAAAGCGATACAGGAGAAGCAGCTTGAAAGGACATCCAAGAACACTGAAAGGCAGTGTGGTTTTAGAGGATTTAAATACAGGTTTGGGTACTCACAACTCCCTTACTTAGGTAGGTCCACTGACCTATTAGGGCTTTCTGCCAGCTTTTTTTCCCAGAAAGCATGGACAACTATATCCTTACGTTATTTGTTCTCAGGGATAAAGCCTGCTCGCACAAAAGGGAGTGCAGTGCAGGGCTGTGATCTTAATCTCTGCTGGGCAACAGTGTGTTTTATAAGACAGTTTGCTGAGCTCTTGATAGATACATGTCGACAGAAAGGTGTATGACTGAGAATGACTGAATTTAGTTTTCAGCACTAAGGCATTTAACATCTCTGAGATTTATTTTTAGTTTCAGGCAGCTGTGGAAAGATTTGTTTATTCTTGTGCTGGATACTGTGTGGCAACCTTTGTACTTGGCATAGGAGACAGGCACAATGACAACATTATGATTACAGAAACAGGTGAGTTACTTTTTGAGAATTTCATAGAATAAGTGGGGGCTGTATGTACTTGACTATATTTACCTTTTATTTTAATAAATAATGCATTTAACAATAAATGAAGAGACCCATTGCAGTTCTGTCAGCATTGCTTACATGTTCACGTCCTCGTGACACTGAAATGTATTGTAACCCTGTTTGGCCTTCATATAGGCTCTAGATATTTATCTTTAATAATGTCATTCTTCTCCAAGGCTGAATTTGTTACCAAGTCAGTCATGAGGAATGTAAAACTAAGGCTTTTTTAGTGTCTAGATCCAAGATCTAAAAGCCGAAAGACTTTAAAAAGCATACAGCTGTTCACCTGTCTGGAGCATGGATGTGGTTTTGACAGGGTGCAGTAGAACTATATTTGTGTCAGAATTCAGATGTTACTGGACTGTCTTCACTTCTGAGGAACATAATTGCTTTATATACCTTTGTAGAAAATCCTAAAAAACAAGTGTACATGTACTGTGTTGGTTTTGCTGCTGAAGTCTGTGGGATGGTTGCAATCCTCCTGAAAGAACCACATTTATTTTTATTACAAACTTTGGGAATTATTCCTGTAGTTGCAGATTGGTCCATCCCTACTATTATTTACTTACGGAAGCCTCAGCAAGGACCCCAGAATGAGCAGTACATACGGAGGAGTTTTATTTGGTCGAAGAAATTCACTTCCAGTTTCATGATCCTCTGGCTTCATAATTAGTCTTTATGTAATGCTAAGAGACAGAAAATACTTCTGGGCTTAGTTAGAAGGCTGTATGTTTAATATTAATCAGATTATTGTTGAAGTTTTACCAGTTGAAAGCTAGAGAGATGTACCCCGAAGGCAGAAATGAGCTAAATGAAGACTACAGTAAAAAAGTTTATCAGAAGTCTTTGAGGAACAGAAGACAAAGACATGCTTTAATTTCAACATTACATAGAGTAGAGTAGAGTAGGATATAGACTAGACTAGACTAGACTAGACTAGACTAGACTAGAATGCAGTGTTAGTGCCCATGGGCAGAAAATGAGGGACAGGTCAGTACAAAAGGAGACAGAGAAAGGAAGTGTTCAGTGTGTTCAGGAAGTGTTCTGTGTAGTCAGGAGCAGTTGGCCTTAGAGTCTGTAATAGGAGCTGTCTCGAGCGAGTGTCAGATTTGGGGAAGGTTGGGAGGGCTTGGAAACTGGCTGAAATGCTGGAACATCTAAGGATGTTCTACCTAAGGATCACTGTCAAGTGTCATCTTGAATCATTTGATATTTTACCTTTTTGTATACATGTACCACTATTATCAATCTATGTTTTTAAGTAACCATGCTCTTATGTCCTTACATCCTGTCTGCCAATGGAAGTAATAAAGTAATTAGAGGACCAGTGGTGCACTCCAGTCCTGTAGGTGTAGTGATCCTTAGAAGTGGAGTTCTTCATCTCTTTCCTGTGACCTGATACCCTGTTACTATCTCAAAGTTATGAAAAGGGTGACAGTGCACAGTACAGGATGGTTTAAAAGTTGTTAATGTAGGTCTGTGAGGAAGAAGCATGTTCTAGTGAATGACATTAGCCAAGGAACTGGATAGTGCCAGAATCCCATGGGTGTTTGAAACATAATCCACAAGCCCTTTCCATATACTGATGTGCTGAGAGCTGATTGTTATGGATATGAGGCACAAGCTTTCCTTGGTTGAGTTTTGAAAAGCTGTGAGTGTACGTTTAGAAAATACAGCAGTTCTGCCAGGTTTTTAACAACTGCCAAAGATAAATAAAAACTAACTTTGCCAAGAGGACAGAATTATATATTTCAGAAAAAAGAGACAAAATAGTCTTTTCTGCTGAAGTGTGATCATATATACCTCAAAAAAAAAAAAAGGTTTTGGAATTACTGTGAATACAAGTAAGTGTTCTTGGCCGTTTATTGTATTTGAGCCTAACTGTGACTTCTTCTCTTTATGAAGGTAACCTTTTCCATATTGATTTTGGCCATATTCTTGGGAATTATAAAAGCTTCCTTGGAATTAATAAGGAAAGAGTACCTTTTGTGTTGACTCCGGATTTTCTGTTTGTCATGGGGACTTCCGGAAAGAAGACGAGTCTCCATTTCCATAAATTTCAGGTAAAGGAAGAGTATCTAGCTGCAAATCAATTAAGCAGTGTTTTTTACCCTCTGAAATGAACATTAGTGCCTTAGTTTTCAAAGGTCTAGGCTCCTGGGCATTATGTTAATAAAATTTACTGAATCATAGTACAATTCTGGGATATTTTAGGCCCAACTAAGAGCAAAAATTGTCTGTAGGATTATGGGAACTAGAATTTAAACATCCACAAAGCCACATGGAAAAGCTTCAGTTAGCAGCAGACCAGATAGGCAGCCCTTCCTTTATTTCTTGTCTTGATGGAAAAGACTGTGGAGGTCTTCAGTATTTGTTCAGTTAATGGAGACTCCGAGCGCTAAGCAGGCCCTTCTGTGTAGGCCATGCAGGTGCGAGGCGTTCCTCAACTGGCTTTGGCGGTGCTACTCCCTCCTGATTCTGTCCGTGTGTTCTGGGGTCTGGTTTTGGGAAGTGGCTGGACTTAACGCTCTGAAAGAAAGGAATGGTGCTAAATATCTGTTCTACTGCATCTTGCAGCCTTCCAGTACTGAAGGGACTACAAGGGTGCTGGGAGGGGACTTTTTACAAGGGCCTGTAGTGACAGGACAAGGGAAAACGGGTTTAAATTGAAAGTGGGGAGGTTTAGATGAGATATAAGGAAGAAGTTCTTCACAGAGGGGGTGGTGAGGCACTGGAACAGGTTTCCCAGAGAAGCTGTGGATGCCCCATCCCTGGCTGTCTTCAAGGCCAGGCTGGATGAGGCTTTGAGCAACCTGGTCTAGTGGAAGGTGTCCCTGCCCATGGCAGGGGGATTGGAACTAGATGATCTCTAAGGTCCCTTCCAACCCAAACCATTCTGTGATTCTATGATTCTATAATCTTCTATTTGAAATTGAGCCCCTCTGAAACAGGTGTGATTTTTCAAGCCTGTGTAGGACCTGGGCAACGAGGGGGCAAAGCAAAATGCTGTTTAGTATAGTTAATGAAATGGCTGAGAGCGTGGCTGAGCAGAAGTAAATGGATGTCTGGGGTGTTATTCCTGTGCTCATCTTTAGGGATTTTAAATAAGTGCCTGATTTAGAATGCAGTTTCCCTATAATATCAAAAGTCTCCTCCCCAGTGTGAGTCAAAGCAAAAGCCTAGCTTAGATGTTTTGTATTCCCGGGGGGATGAGCCAGTCTCTCTGTGCCGGTAAGGAGTCTGGTTTTCTAACCTGAGTACCTAATTAAAGTACCCAATTAAAATTTTATTGTTGGATGGTAAATATGTCCCTTTGAGCACGTACATGACTGTACAGCAAATAACGAGGCATTTGTCATCCTTGAGCCAGACTTCTGAAAATAACTGAAGAACCGGGTACAAATTTTGAGTCTTTGTTTCGTGCAGGGACTGGCTTTATCACCGAGGAGGTGTTTTGAAAGGGGCTCTTGGTTCAAGGGGTTTAAGAGCAGGGTGGATTTTGCTGTGGGAGGGGAATGCTGAGCCCATGCTCTTCACGAGCTGTGCTGTGTACAGGAAGGATGCTGTTGCCGCAGCTGTAAACCAGTGCAAGCGTGGGCTGAAACACCACGCCGGGGTACGTCATTTCCCAGAAGACCTCTGTTCTGGGGGCAGAAAAGAGTTGAAAATGTGAAAGCTTGCTGATGGAGAATTGGAAGGCTAGCAACCTGGTAGTGTCTGCAGTGGGGAATGTTGTGGTCATATGTATGGATCATCCAGCTTTTTAGGGAATATCTGACCTTTACTTCAGCAGCCCGCATAACAAAAGCAGCAAGAGGTGATTTTGGCCTTAGCTGCTCATTAGTGAGCCGTGCCTTCATCATGCAGGCCTGGGCTTGACTGAACACACGTCTTGTTACTCTGGTACAAATTTCTAAATCCTGCTACCATCCCACTAATGCGGAGGGTTTAGGAAGGCCGTGATGCTGCCAGTGTCATTTCCGTTAAGTCTCCCTAACCAGATGGAAGGTGATTAATCGGCTTTACCTTTGTGAACTGTGACGGTGATATGTGACCTGGTCATCTTACGTGGGATGATTTAGGCAGAGACAGTGATAATACTGACCAAGAGGTACTGTTTATAAATTGCTATTCCGGCAGTACGTTAAAAGACTTTTCTGTCTCAAAGGCCAATAAAAAGAAAGTTAAAATATCTCCATACAAGTAAAATAGTAACACAGAGCAAGTTATGCATCACATATTTTTCTGTAAAAAATGTATGTTTTTATTATATGGTCAGAGTACAAAAATAAACAAAATTATAGATTCACTTTTCAACTGGCTGGTTTCATCATGTTTCCTAATACTGAAGGATTCATTCAGTGTGCCTGCTGACTCATTTATGTATTAATGGAGAAATCTCAGCATTTATCCTTCATTAATTTTTAAGAGTGTCTCTCATTAATTTGTACTTCAACCACATTAAAATAGGTTGTACTTTAGAGGAGTCCTTTGCTTTTTACAGGCTTTAGTGTTTTTAGTGTTTTAAATTATCTTCTTCTTAAAAAATTCTCTGTCACCTACTGGATAGAGCCCATAGAGATGTGTTAGCCATAGCTCCTATAGCTTTGCATTACTTATGATGGTTTAATGAAGATTAGAGGCCAGAGGTTATCAAAGACATCACAGACGTGCTTAATAGGAAGTGGTATTTGATGGTCTTTCGTCCTAATCACAAAAATGTATTTAGGCATGACTTAATCTGAGAAGACAAGTATTCTTCTGTTCCATCTATGAATTTTTCAGCTGCCTTAGTACTGTCCAGATTTGTCTTGCTCTAAGTGTCCTATGTGGTGACATTTCCTTTCCAGCCTTTAGCTGAAATCCATGCAACTCTCTTATTCCTATGTACATGCAACTTTTTCACTTCTTACTTGTAGGAACTCTTGAGAGAGCCTCATCTGAGATCCTCGTAGCCTTCTGAGCTTTGTCTACCTGCCTGTTCCTAGTTTGTCTAAAATTGTCTTTGCTAGCTTTTGCATTAAATTTTTAATGCGTTTGTATTCATTATATTTAATTAATTCATTATTTTTTCACTACTCTGCTAACTTGATAATGCAGAGATCTGTATTTTCAAGCAAACTAAGCAAATTCTCTGTATCAAATGTTTACAAAATCTCACGTATTTGGCTGTCAAATAAAGGTGACAAAGCAAAAGGGTGAGGGCCCATGTAACAGAACTTGGATACTTTGAATTATAAAAATGCCTGACCCTTAGTTACTAATACTCCAGTACCTGAAGCAGGCCTACAAGAAAGCTGGGAGGGGACTTTTTACAGGGGCCTGTAGTGACAGGACATGGGGGAATGGGTTTAAACTGAAAGTGGGGAGGTTTAGATTAGATATCAGGAAGAAGTTCTTCACAGAGAGGGTGGTGAGGCATTGGAACAGGTTGCCCAGAGAAGCTGTGGATGCCCCATCCCTGGAAGTGTTCAAGGCCAGGCTGGATGAGGCTTTGAGCAACCTGGTCTAGTGGAAGGGGTCCCTGCCCATGGCAGGGAGTTGGAACTAGATGATCTTTAAGGTCCCTTCCAACCCAAACCATTCTATGATTCTATGATTCTATGATACTTAGGACAGTTTCACGCTCTCAAAATAATTATTCTTTATTGTCTGTTGGACGACAGAATTTTGGTTTGTCATCGGCTCCACTCATTTTGCCTATGGCTTTAGATTAGTTAGCAGCTTTCTTCTTAATCCCACGGTAAACATCTACATATCCCCGACACATGCGTATGCGTTATTTTTGGTTCTCCCTGCCTCTCAGAAGTGTAAAAAATCGGTGTACTTGGAAGATGTTAATTCAAAACTCCATTCAGTTCCTGTCTGAATAAATAACTGTAACAGGCAGATACAGATTTTTAAAATCTTTTGGATTCCTGGAAGGACTGCCTTGGAGATGCAGCAGTGCCAGGTTCTTGGCTGCATTATTGTTTTTCTGTCTCAGACACCCGCAGTAGTGAGATGCATCAGCCACAGAGAAATGTAAAACCTTCTTTGATAGAACTATAAAGAGCTTTCATCTCTTTCAAGGGCAACAAAACACACACTAACTTTTGTGACAAGATTTCCCTGTTTGAAGTTGATAATACATAAGTAGAATTTCTTTTTTTTTATTTTTTATTTTTCCCCTGTTGTCAGGGAGGGAAACTAATCCCTGTGATAAGATGATGGTGTTTTCTGTTGTAAATTCTGCTTTGATCATTGCAATTTATTTTCTGCTTCGCTACAGCTAAACTAATGTTAGAGTTCATAAGTATGATCTTCCATCAGGACAGAATTTATTTGGAAACAGGGAAAGATTTAAGTGCCCAGGCAGTAGGGAAAACCCAACCCTACAGACAGATCTTCAACATATATATATATCAACTTGCATCCTTACTGTCTTCCTGACCTGTCTGGTTGGTTGTCCTGCTGTTGCTGATGTGACAGTGATGGATGTTCAGATTATTTGTGCACTTCTTACTCTTTTTAAGGAAGGAAAAAACCATATTCCTTGTCAAAAGTAAATGGTGTTCTAGAGGGCTGATGAGATTTGGTGGAACTTTACATGAAAATACTTGGATTTCTTAAGAGCTCTTTAGCAAATTCACCTACATTTGCGGAAGGGTTAAATTGAGTATTTAATTGGGTAAAAATTAGCATTGCTTCAGCTTTGGTTTTAGTAGCAACAACCTTCTTGAAAGTACGTTTCATCTTTTTACGTTACTGCATGGCAGGCCCAATTTAACTTTCTAATATGTGATTGATTTCTTCATTGCATTGTCTTCCTTAAGATGTTATTTCTGAAAGTAAATGAGTAATAAATTTAATGTAGGAAATAATCATTTCAGTTTATGTATTAGTTGCTTAGCATTAAATTTTCTCCTAAAAAGCATTGTGTGCTTTTCCAAGCTGCAGAAATTTAATTCTTCTAAAGGTTATGTTGTTAGGCACAAATTACTTATATGTGGAAGTGAAAAAGCTATTAAAAAATCTGTGGAATCCAGGATGACAGTACATAAACACAGAAGTCCTACAGCAAGGCAGTGTGCCTGGAAACTAGAGCTGCCAGTTGGAAAAATTTCTCAGAACACCAAGCCTGAAACACCTTCTCCGTGAAAGAAGCCATCACCTCTGCAGAGTGAATAGACACATACATAAAATGAAGAACAGTCCCCTGGAGGTGCTGCTTTATTCAGCGTCACTTGCCAGCCATGCTCTTGCCGCAGGAACATACCAGTTGGAAGGGAAGACAGAGAATTATTGCTGTCTCTTTTAACAGCCACAGAAGGAGGTTATACGACATGGAAATTAATTTGGGATTTTGGTGAAGCTAAGGTTTTGTGCTTATTAATTAACGTAAGATTATTGAAAAGAGCCTTTAGCTTGTACACCAAACCAGTACTTGTTGCCCTGAGGTGTGGTGATGAATGAAGTAATACCGAGCGACGGACACAGATATGCACTGCATGTTTCTGCTCGGGTGAACGGCTCAGGTCTCCTCTCTCTGACGTACTCGAGAGATTGAATATGTTGGTTAATGAGAGTCCTGTGAAATTCCTACGTCATCTCTCTTAGTTCACCTCATCAATTAACAAGAAACTCTTTTCTCTTGCAGGACGTATGTGTGAAGGCTTATTTAGCTCTTCGACATCACACAAACCTTCTGATCATCCTGTTCTCCATGATGCTGATGACTGGAATGCCCCAATTAACCAGCAAAGAGGATATTGAATATATCCGGGACGCACTGACAGTAGGGAAAAGCGAAGAAGATGCCAAAAAGCATTTTCTTGATCAGATAGAGGTTTGCAGAGATAAGGGCTGGACTGTGCAATTTAACTGGTTTTTACATCTTGTGCTTGGAATCAAACAAGGAGTAGAAAAGCATTCTGCTTAATATTTTCTGTAACTTAACTGTGGGTGTGAATAGGAGGTTAGTGAATCTACATGTTATTTATGAATTCCAAGTAAATGGGCAGTCAAACTTGTCTTTACTTTGCTGGCAGCTTAAATGGATCTTCTAAAAAGGCAAGGACGTTTGCTCTGCCTCTTCTGAAGACCTTCCTGCAGTTAAGATTTTTTGTTTTAATGTCTAATGGCACTTCAGGTTGCTGGATTCTTTTTAACTAGTTGCTTTGCTGATGTGGCCTGCTTTTTTCTTATTTTCTTTAGTAATAATTTCAGATAAACATGGAGGAGGAGCTTGAGTAAGATGATAACCTGCAAATTCAACCAGAAATCCCCTGTGACATTACCTTAATTGTTCATGAGGGTCGAGCCCTTCAAAAACAGAAGAATCTATTTAAAATCCTGGTAGGCAGTTCACTTCTTTCTCAGGGTGGCTGATACTCAAGTGTTCTTCACCCACAACCTTCACTTTTGTCCCTTCCTTAAGACTTTGTCCTTTTGGGATTTTTAATCTGTTGTCAGTAGAAAACAGCTTTGGCTCTACCGCTAGAGGAAACTACCCTACTTTTATTGCAGCCTCCTCACATGGACAGCTGAGCTTGACTGTCCTGCCAGGAAAACTTCAGTTACCTGGAAGTTCCTCCAGTTTGAACCTGCAATTCTGAAGGTTTAGTTTTGAAGGATTTTTTACATAGTTTTTAATGGGGAACATCCATATTATATTACAGATTATATTCTTACTGTAAAGTTACTAAAACTCCACCTGTGTAGTAAAAGCTTTATAGAAAAAGCAACGGTACTTCCTGATTCCTCAGAGAAAACTCCATATATAAGAGTAATTGACATTTTACCAAATATTTGAGAAACCCAAAGTTATTTCTTCTTTGATGATATATTTTCAGGATAAACCCAGAAGGAATTAAATGTAATCTTTGAAATTGTGTATATTTTGCTATTTATTTTTAAATTCCTCAAGAGACTATACTACTGAAAAACTATTTATGAAAGAAAAAAAAATCCTTATCTTTAATTTCAATATTTAAACTTTAAAGAGGAAAAAATGGGCAGTGTTAAATAGATTTTTAACTTCTCTACTGTAAGATGCCTGTAAATCATCGAGTCTGCCTAGGGTAGGAAAGGAAAAAATACATAGCATGAGTTGGTCGTTGACTTGAATTATTATGGTATACTTCCTGCTAATTGATTTTTACCAAAGAGAGAAAATGTCTTACAATATTGCTTTTTTGCACTTGTGCCCGTGTAATTTCTTCTTTCATTGTAGTGTTACATGGGCTTTACATGACATATAAATGATTAACTGAATTTTTACATTCTGTTATCATTTGCTTTGATCATTTCACAGAACTATTAAGATTTTAACTACTGCCACCACTGTTACTACTGAGCGTATTCTTGAAGGATTTTTAATAAATGTACTGTAATTGGTGTCTCAGTTATGAGATATAGCCAATCTATTCTTGAAATGTAGATGTCTAATTGGTTCCTGTGCACAACTATTTTTGATGTATATGGTAGGCTCTAGTTAAGAAAATCTAAAAAGTTGACATGTAGAATATTTTGTTGTTCTGTTGCATTATTATTCTGTGCAAGATAGGCTTAAGACCATACTAAAATATAAACCAAATGGTGAATATTGTCTGTCAAATGATATTTTTAGATTTGTATTTCATAGATCTGAAATAAATTGACATGTTCTGTTAATTTGATTATTATTCATGAATAAGCAGTTTAGCCCCAGTCAGCAACCAAGCACTGCACAGCCTCTCACTCACCTCCCCCCTCCCCCAGTACGATGGGGGAGAGCATTGGAGGAAAAAGATAAGAGAACTTGTTGGTTGAGATAAGAACAGTTTAATAATTGAAAGTAAGTGAAATAAAATAATGGTTCTAATAATACTAATCGTATGTAATGAAAATACTACTAATAATAATATGCAACTGGAGGGAAAAAAAAAGGAAAAAAGGGAAGGAAAACAAGATGATGCAGCTGCTCACCACCTGCTGACCAATACTCAGCCAGTCCCCAGGCAGCGATTCCCCTCCTGGCCTACCCCCTCAACCTATATACTGAGCATAATGTTTGATGGCATGAAACGTCCCTTTGGTCAGTTTGGTCAGCTGTCCTGGCTGTGTCCCTTCCCAGACTCCTGTAGAGCAAAAGCTGGGAACACAGGGGCAGTGTCAGAAATTGAAACAGTCCTTGAGTTGACATAAACATTCCTTAGCAACAGCTAAGACCATCAGTGTGTTATCAGTGTTCTTCTCAGCACAAATCCAAAACACAGCCCCAGGCTAGCTACTGTGAGGAAAATTAACTGTCCCAACTGAAACCGGCACATCCAGTTACTTAAAGTCTGTGGAATCTCAGTAAGAAATCATATTCCAAGTTGTGCTTAGAGTAATTCAGTTCTGTATTAATAAGTCTGTACGATGTCAGATATCTTAAATGTTAATGGTCTGTAGTATTAGAATTACCATAATTATAATTGTAAAATGTGAATAGAAATTACCACTTTCTGAGAGCGCTTTATTCATTCCTGGTTTGTTCTAGAAAGAAAAATCTGAGGATTTTAGTAAGTTTCTAGTTTTAACACCTAAGTCAATCTACTGCTAAATTTAACTCCAGCATGGGGAAGTAAATGCTAATCACAGCTTAAGGGAAATGGCACGCTTGAAGCAGCCTCCATTCGCAGGACAAGGACTCAAGAGATCCGCACCCAGAGGAAAGCAGCCTAGTCCTGCACTAAACTCAGACGGATGCATTTTGTCAGCAGTTTACGATGCAACACACTGAATTGTTATGGACGGCTGAAACGCCACTGTGCTGAGCTGACCAGCAGACTCCTTCACTGCTCTCCCTGCCCATTGGGCTGCCTGGCCAGCGCTGAGTTGCCTTGTGTCTTCCTTTGTACCCGCTCTGAGTGCCGGGCGTTGGGTGTTTGCCAGCCTGGCTGGGCGATCAAAAGTAGCAGCCAAATCTCCTCTACCTGCAGAGCAAGCTACTGGGCAGCTTACTGGCGCTTCATTTATGAATAGCTGTGCATTCATATGGCTGGTTATCTCCTGGCTTTCAGGTGCCTCTGGAATCCTCCATCCACAACGTTTCTGGCAAGCCTTGACACAAGGAAGAACCACACAGAGATGTGGCTCGAGGCATCCCAGCTTCCAGGTGGAGTGGAATCGCTTTTCTGGCGAGGAGGTGGGCACGAGTACACATCGTCTCGTCCCAGTGCAGAGTATGGCCGTCATGTTCTGCAGTGCAGGCTGCATACCCAAGGCCTGGGCAGCTGGCACTTTAGCACAGCCACCGCTGCCGGAGCAGGAAGCTGAACCACAGTTTCCTGCCTTTGGCCCTAAGGTCTCCCAGTGCGTAAACACGCCGGCCCTTCAGAGTAGCTGGTTTAGGAGGGCTATAAAACAGGAAATGTAAGTTAGTCACTAACCACATTTTTCACAGGCTCTAACACAGTACGCAGAGAGAGAGAATTACTACGTTTTCTGAGTAGGTCTTAACTACCCTCTTTGCCTCCTGTTAGCCTTAAAATTATTTATTGAAAATTATTTTTAAGGGCTACTTTTTCTTTAAGATGTATTACATATTCTTGGTAGTCTAAATTCACGTTACTGCTGCACCTAACAGTGGAAATTTGTGTCTATTCTTAGAATCAGCGCCTCAGACTCGGTTGTGACGTGACATACACTTTGTCTCCAGCAAGATCACCGAGACATTGGTTAGCGATACGTGTGTCCCCAGGGCTCCAGCCTAATTATATTCCAGGACAGGAAGAGAAGTTGAAAGGGAGCTAAGGTGTACAGCGTGATTATATCTCCGTTAAATACGCTGGTTGCACTTGTAAGTGGTATTTAATCTATCATTAGCAGAATATTTAGCCTTATTTAACACCTACTTAGCAGAATTTCCTCTAAAATGTAACCAATGATACAGAAATGCAGGTATCAACAACTGACGAGAAAAATAACAATGGAAATTATAGCTCTTTTAGGGTATTTTTCATTATAAACCGTTTTTACTTTCTACTAGCAGCATTCTGCAAATTGGCATGAGCAGTCCCAAGGATTATGTAGATTACCAACCGTGCTGATGACTTTCTAACGTGGTTTCTGTAAAGTAGTCTAGAAAATGAGAAATTATTAAAATTAAAATCTGGGATACCAAGCCGCCTGCAGGGTCTCGTGGGCCATTTGAATATGCCAGTAACACTGAGGCAGCTGAAAAACAACTGATGGGCTTTCATGAATCTTCAATTTGGAATTTCCATGATATATGTTGGAAACAGCACTCCAGAAATCACCTGTTCTCCTGGACAGAAGTCTGCAGGAAGAGGTTCCTGCCATGCTCACCCCACTCTGTATTTTGGAGTCAGAATTGGCCAGAAAAAGTACTAATACTTGTACTTGTTCAGCCTGGAGAAGAGGAGGCTCCGAGGAGACCTCATTGCAGCTTTCCAGTATCTGAAGGGGGCCTACAAGAGGACTTTTTACAAGAGCCTGTAGTGATAAGACAAGGGGTAATGGGTATAAATTGAAATCAGGGAGGTTTAGATTAGATATCAGGAAGAAATTCTTCACAGAGAGGGTGGTGAGGCACTGGAACAGGTTTCCCAGAGATGTTGTGGATGCCCCATCCCTGGATGTCTTCAAGGCCAGGCTGGATGAGGCTTTGAGCAACCTGGTCTAGTGGAAGGTGTCCCTGCCCATGGCAGGGGGGTTGGAACTAGATGATCTTTAAGGTCCCTTCCAACCCAGACCATTCTGTGATTCTATGATTCTAATACATTTTTAAACTTCATGGCACGTTAATGGAAAATAAGGTTCATGCGGGAGAAGGGAAAGCAGTTTGTCTGCAGCTACACCGTTAATAATGAGGACTAATCAAAGATACAGATGACATGGTTACAACCACGTGAGGTTCCTACATCGTCATGTCATTGGAGAAAAGGGGCATTGGTGACAAGTTCTGGTATGATGTGGGGAGACAATCAGAGGGACATGGCTTTTTCTGGCTTTTGAGCATCAGTGGGTCTCTGGTACCCAGCAAGAGAGAGGCGGGTGTCCTGCCTGTCGATCATGAGCAAGAGGGCACTTGACAGGAGAAACTCTTTCCTTCCTACCCCAGGAAGCGGGGTTTGTCGTTCCAGAGGGTGCACGGCAGCACGGGATGCGGCAAGACCCCCAGATGCTGGGGAAGGCAGAGCTTCAGGAAAAGATGTGCCATTTCTCAGGTGATCTCCTGGGGATGCAACAGAAGAGGCTGTCACTTTGGAAACAGCAGCAGCACGGTGCCAGAAACACGTGCCAGTTAATTTTAGCTATCAAAAGAGACCTGAAGTGCTGTATCAAGTAAGTACGACAGCCCACAGCTCAGGGCAATCTCCCTGGTGTTCAGCATTAGGAGTCACGGCTCGCAAGTGCTGGTCACCCTCTCGAAGCCGTAGTGGCTTTGGTCAGAGTTTACCACCAATCCATTCCATGAAGAAATGAATGGGAAATAATAATCTGTAGATAGCAGCATTTCTTGAAAGGATGAACAGTGAGTAGATACACAAAGAAAGGTCAAATCTAACGTAATGACGAATAACCCGGCAAGATCCCTGAAAGGAGAATGAAAATAGACATGTTAATCGCCCATAGAACAAAAAGGGTTTAGAACTACAGCTCAGATGTTGTACAAATCCTCCTTTGACTGTATCCTCCTTTAGTGAGACTAATTATCCTGCAAAAGGCTACGAGGGCTATGACTGTTTAATAATCCAAGAAATCTGCTGCCACAATGAAGAGTTCATTAACAATTCCAGATACAGCCAGAGCTGAATTCTGCTCAGAATATTTCCTCTTAAATTACCTTAAATTAAAAAAAAATAAAATCAAAGAAACAATTAGTCCTGTGCTTCTTCCCCAAATCAACCAGCAAGTGTCTGGGACTGACATTAAACTCATCACATGGGGGAGTTATTTCCCATCATGATGGAAATGCATTTTTCTGTGAAGGATTTGGAGCTGGCCCCTGTCAGGGACTGGATACCGGCCTGGACAGACTCTGGCTTTGATGCAGGATGGCGGTTCTTCTGCTCGGCTGTCAAACGTCTCTGCGCAAAACAATCTCAGCGAGACAAACGGGTCTCCTCAGGAAATGCTCTCCCTCCAGCCAAAGTTATCCTTCATTTTGATGAAATTCACGACAGCGTCTCTGTTTTACAAACCTGCCTCTTTCCCACGGAGTATGATGTATTTCCCAAACCTTATAAACCAGTAATTCTGCCTGCCTGGGGAGAGAAATACCCGGAGATCTCAGTAACTTTAAAGCAGTCTGAAACCAAAACACTCGAGACAAAGACCTTTCAGTTCAAGGTGATGCCTCGTGCAAAGTCAAGCAATTGTTCTTCATGCCACTGCAGATTTGTGTTCTAGGGAGATGTTAAATGTGTTCATTTTTCCAGAGGACTCTCTTTGGGAGCCTGTCATTGCCATAGCCCACCGAAGCGAGGGTGAAGAGTGGCTTCTAACAAGACCAGAGACTTGAAGCTCCTGTGGAGACTGATGTCAGCTTCGTGGGGAGTAGGTGGCCATTGGGTGCCGCTGCGTCTTTCCCAGGGCAACGGGGGCCCAGCGGCAGCAGTCCTGGCAGAAATGGGTGTAGGAGTCAGGGTCTAAGTGCCAGGATGAGCTGTGCGCCCTGGGACTTTGAGGCAAGGGTAAGCATGCTGCACTGGTGGCCAGACCAAAAGCCGTTTGGTGACAGATGCTGCCCCCATCACTCAGCTTTTCTGAAAGAGGAAAGGCAGACCCCTGACCCCCATTGGAGGAGGGAGCGGCACTGCTGACCCCCCTCAAGGGCCCTGAGTGCACAGCCAGCACCACCAGCAGTGTTCATACCTCAGCAGATAAGGTACATTACTGAAAGGACCCTTTCACGAGATTTGTGGCACTGCTGTGCACAAGTGTAGTTCGTTAACTCGATGTTAGTTAAGTGTCCCTCCCAAGGATTTGAGGAATTGCACCTCTTGGAAGACTTTTTCCTGAAGTCTCATTTATTCCCCCTATTCTCCTTTTCTTATTCTTCCCCTGGTTTCTTCTGTAAATGCTAATATGACCTATTCAGAGATTAGTGTGTGCTTAAAACCCCTTATTTATCCTTATATAAAAGCTTATTTGCTGTACCCTGTCCTCTGGAGTTCGTGTCCCCACAGGCCATCTAAACAATGTATAGCATTAGGATTGAAGAAAAGAGCAAGAGGACTGTTTTCACAATGTTGTTAACACAGAAGAAAGGAACCAACTGTCTTCAAGGGGGCTGAAACACAAGACCCTCACCCCCAACTGGAGATTTAAAAAACCCTAATCATCACATACATGTTTAGAGTATTGACTTGCTTAGCTCCCTTCCCTCCCTCCGTCCCCATGTGCACACACAACTGTCTTACTCTCACAAGCCATCTGTGCATGCGCACGTCAACACGTGCTTCTCCATGGCCGCTCCAATGGCATCTCCTGTGACCCCCCGTCACCCCTCCAAGAAGCCGATGACCATTCATTCCCTGCTCTCTCTTAATTCCCTGCTGGGCTGCTTTCCCACAGGGCCCTGTATTCCTTTTCTATACCAGGCTGTCACAGAGGAAGGAGTGGTGCACCCCACCCAAAAGAGAGAAGCAGCAATATGTTTTGTTTAGGTAAAATAATTTGACAGAGTGCAATAAATCCCACAGAATTTACCAGTTTGACAGTGGTTTACTAAGGCTCAGGAAGTTGGTTGGCAAGATTCACCTTATGAATTACTGCGTGAAAATATAGAGGAGAACTGAGTTAGCAAAATGTACAAAGTTTAACAAGCGATTACTCACCAAGGGTCTGTTGCAGCCAAGAGTCTCTCAACGTCGAGGAGTAAGGGATCTCTCCACCTCAGGCAAGAAGGGATCTCTGAGTCTCGGGTGAGGAATCTCAAGCCTTGGGTCCCTGCTCACCGGGAGTCACCCGGCAGCAGTCTAGCTGCAGTTCAGGGGAAGCTCAAGTTGGGCTCGTCCAACGATCTGCCGTTGGTAAAAGGTCTCTCTGCCTGGAGGAGCAGCCTTGAGAGGCATCCCAGCTCAAGGAGAGATCACCGCCATGCAGACGCGCTGCCTAGCAGGGAGAGCCCAAAGGCGGTTCACTTGGGCCGTCGTATTTATGGGATAAAGTGGTTGGCATTGTATGCAATGGAAAGGTAGGCATGAGACTCCTCGTACCCACAACTAACTTAGGGGTCTTGATAAATGAGTTTTGGAAAAGTCACCTGTTATTTATGCGTTAATCGCATGATCGGTGTTCCAAACTCATATATATTATGTTTACTATGTCACTCTGTTCCTTTGTGGGTTTTCGGAGAACAGCTTGAAAGTAGAGGAGTTCTTGGCCCAGCTACCCCTCAGGCCTCCTCCTCCTTTGGAGCCTGCATCAAACTATGCTAGTTTGGTTAAGGCGACGAGCACACCTGTCACACAGTCCTACAAAGTGCATCTGGAAAAAGAACAATCAGCACCTAAGAGAAATAAAGCATCCTTCTTCTACCTCGTTTCCCAATAAAGATTTACATGAGCTGCAGAGACCTGTATGTGGAAGAACATTGACATCATGCACTCACAGGAATGCTGGGAAAAACCCAACCCATGTCGAGTGGTCTTTACTTAATGCAAAACTTATGCTTACAGTCCTTAAATACTGGTGTTATCAGGGCTATTCAATCAGAATAAATGCACTTTATAAATATAAACTTGCTTTTCCTTTTTCATCGGTAGGTAAAACCGTAACGTGAATGTTTATTCCCTGCTGCTGCTCAGGATCTTCACCCCAGTTCCTCAGTTCTATTCTCTTGTTGCTGTTTCTTGGACCTCAAGATCGAAACCAGAATAGACTGTCCACTTCTTATAGCCAGGAATGCACAGATGGATGTTAGCAAAAGAACCAAGTGTCAAAAATACAGGTAACTAGAGACGCTGTCAACACCTGCACTGGGAGAAACTTGCTAAAAATTCTCCTGGCTGTGAATCGCATTAGGAGATGAATCGTAACAGCAAAATAAATCAGGAAAAGCTGTGCATGTATCCTTCAAGGTGCAAAGCACTGGAAGACCAGGCTCTCCCAAGTTCAGTGCTCTGTATTCACCCTCCTGACTACTATTGTCAGTGGGGTCAGTGTAGAAAAGGAACTTTATAGTGAATACACATTTGACTGCCGTTGAGCCCTAAACATAAGAAGGGTTAGACCAGTTGGAGCAATTCCAGAGGAGGCCACAAAGATGCTCAGAGGGCTGGAGCACCTCTGCTATGGGGACAGGCTGAGAGAGTTGGGCTTGTTCAGCCTGGAGAAGAGAAGGCTCCGGGGAGACCTTATTGCAGCCTTCCAGTTCCTGAAGGGGCTACAAGGAAGCTGGGAGGGACTTTTTACAAGGGTCTGTAGTGACAGGACAAGGGGTAACGGGTTTAAATTGAAAGTGGGGAGGTTTAGATGAGATATCAGGAAGAAGTTCTTCCTGGAGAGGGTGGTGAGGCACTGGAACAGGTTTCCCAGAGAAGCTGTGGATGCCCCATCCCTGGAAGTGTTCAAGGCCAGGCTGGATGAGGCTTTGAGCAACCTGGTCTAGTGGAAGGTGTCCCTGCCCATGGCGGGGGGGTTGGAACTAGATGATCTTTAAGGTCCCTTCCAACCCAAACCATTCTATGATTCTAAGTGGAGAAATCTTAATGCAGTTAGTGCAGTAGTAACAGAAATACAGCCCCACTCCAGGATGACCAAATCTCTTCAGTCTTTGTTACCCCAGCTGGTATCACATATGCATCCTACCCAAAACTGTGATCAACCTAGCTAATGGCATCAGCAACTGGACCTGCTGAGAAGCAAGTTAATTACTTTTGGTACTCTCTTAAGCAATACTTCGGAGAGCACCCTTTAGTATCTCACTTTCACAAGAGGTAGGCCAAAAGAGTCTTTATCTTAATTGCAATTTCCTAATTTACAACAGCATCCAAGATAAAGCACAAGACATACCTATTGGTGTTATTTATAAGGTCAAGAGAATATAACCTGAAACTGAATGACAGGCAAGCACTTAAAAGCACCATTTTGTCAGAAAGATGTGGAGACCACAGTACACATGGTAACAACCTGCCAAGATCTGTTTAAATACAGCAGATGTCACAGCAAGACCTTTCAAAAGCTTAAAGGATGCCACAACTCTTGAAACACAATTTAAACACCACTAGAAGTAAACAACTTGCTGGCACCAGCGAGAACAGCACTGTTACAGGGAGGAGTTCCATGAGTGCAGACGAGGGCACAAACAGCCATACAGCGAGATTTCCGTTCAAGCAGGGAAAGGAAATATTTGTAGATGGCAGAAATTTCACAAACCCGCAAAAGCATGATTTAAAGACATAAGTGTATGGCATGAAAACATATGGAAGTCCATAAGAAAAAATACCAGGATAGAAGGCTGAAAAAATCCCAACATTTGGGGAAACCCAAACAGGCAATTCCCCCAGACTGCTCAGTGCCTACTAGAAATGAAGACAAAATTGCACCAATGAGACAATGGATGTTTTGGGACAGTCAGTCCTTTAGGAAAATTTAGAAAATCTGGTTCACTTGCAGAATGACAAAGTATTCTTGGCTACCAAAGACTTCTGGAAGGAAAAAACCAAAGTCAACTCTGGAGTATGGACTGCAGAAACAGAGTACCTGGTCATTGCAACCAAAATACCTCAATGGCTCTGAAAAAGGTGCTCAGGAGACCTCTCAGAATGGTGCACACAGGGAAAGATGGGCTGTGCTCTTTCCCAGCCAGAATCGTCAAAGTTGTTAGAGACCGTTCCTTCATTCAAAACACCAGAACTCCAGGAGCTTGATGGCAATTCCGGATGCATGCAACAGAACACGGCAGGAGTTGGCGACTGCTCGTTCTTCACTCAGAGGAAACCATTACGTGCTCACAGCTGATTACTGTGGTAATTTTTCAAACTCCATCAAACAACATGAGATCCAACAATATGGGCTGTGACAGAGCCCTGCGAAGCTCCCGGGCTGCAAGGGGAGAGGTGTACAATGCAGGAGACTTTGATCTTAAATGCATTGTCACTTCCATGTATCCCATTTAGTCCCTACAAATTACTGCGAGCAAGGTATTTTTCTTGTTAATTTGCTGTGCCCTTTTTCCTAAAATGCATGGTTCACAAAGCCTTATAGCAAGGTAAAGCGACCATCATCGAGCAGGTGAGTGTAGGAAGGCTAATGTTAGTACCGAGCGCGGTGGAAGAATCCAGCCCCTGCACAGGGGCTGTGTTGGCGTCACTCGCGCCCTGGCTGCCTGATCGAGAAACCAACCTGCAAAACGCTTCTCTGGCACTGTACCAACACCTAACATCAACACCCAGTGACTTGTTGAACTGAGTATGAGTAAGTGCAAAAAATAAAAGGAAGGTGCTATCTGCCACTAGTCTCAAAATTTTGCAGCAGGATCTAGTCCAGGAATTCACCTGTGCTCAATGGTTTTCTTGATTAAAAAGGCCTGTAAAGGATGGAGAGCTGGCAGTGGAGATGCAATAGGACAAGTTCGTGCTAGAGTCTCCTTCCAGCCCAAACGACAGCGAGGCCCTGAAAGCTGAGAGCTAGGCTGAAAATCCCTTGCTGTAACTCAGTTTCTTGACCGTTTTGCCCAAAGAAATTTATCTTTTCCTTAATGATGACCAACAAGTCTTCAGCAGAGTAGTTTCTTTAAAAGTGGGAGTGTGCATTAGCTTAGTCTTGAGTGCCCACCCTCCAACAACTGATTTGTGGCTTACACTTTTCTTAATGCTACTTTATTCATGGAAAAAGAGCTCTGTTGGAAGATGCAGGCAAATATCTTCCTGGCAGATAAGTGGACCAGAGATGGTTTATGACTTGGAGAATGTCCATACCCATGAGTCACCATGTAGCAGTGTTTGCTAGACAAGGGATCTGCAATGAATTTATTCAAGTAATAGTCAACAATAAACATCTGAGGAATTTAACAGATCTATACAGGATGGATGTTTCAGACATGCACAACCCGCTTTCCATCCTATTCTTGGCCCAATGGACAGAAAGCTGAGAAAGATACAAAAATAGTCAGTCAGCTACTCATCAAAGCAAATGAAGGTTGTCAAGACCTTCTCTCGTTTACGGAACTACTGAAAATAAGCAAAAGCTGTGAGTTGTTTCTAATGCCAAGAGTTATTAATCAACATTTGTTCACTGGAAGATGGGCTAGAAATCGTTCTATGATAAAAAGTGTCAAATCACTTAAAACTTCCACAGGAAATGTCAGTATTGTTACAAGAAGCCTGAGAAGATGATCTGTCCTCACAGTAATTAAATCAGCAGAACGAGCTAATCTTTATGCACACAGAAGGGACTCAGAGGGAAAAAGGAAACTCCTTGCTCTTAGTTGTGCAGTATGCTGCCAGCAATACCGAAACAACAAACGAAGAGAATATTAGCAAGCCCTAGGAACCTCCTGCTTAGCATATAGAAAACTCCAATACAGCCAACCCAAGCGCAGCTGATTGTTGGTGTTTTGGCTATAGCTACAAGAACCAAAATCAACACTTGCTTTGGATGAAAGAGATGATTTAAATGCCCAAGCGAAGGATTATGGTACATTTTGACCATGTTTTTAAGAATGTCTCCAAAATTCCTTTGCTTATGAGAATGTGTGGCTAGACACAAGCAAATAGTCATCTGGGTATTTTAAGAAAGGAAGAAGAAATTAGAGTCCTCCTTAATCTTTTTTTCATGTCCCTTGAGCTGATTTGTTGTGAGTAGAGCATGTGTTTGAAAAGTTTTCTTAATAAAAAGCCTGTTAGCTCATCCCTTACAGATCTCCAGTCCTGCACAAGCTAAATACAGGTAATAAAATCATGTTTACATTGGGATATTTCTCTTTTTTTCCTCCCAAGAGGCAATTTCTTTCACACTCTTGCTAACACTGCTACATATGCAAAGCTTCGGCACAGGGTAAATATCCAGCTGAAAATATAACTTAAATACAAACAGTTGATAGCAAAGACCATTGTTGCCATAGGCATGGCCTTCTGGGAGAAGGGAACCTTGGATGCTGTTGTTGAACTGAATGTCCCGGTGGCAAATCTGGGTGGAAATAAGATAAATAAATACTATAAGCCCATGGTATCGCCCCACTTCTTTGGGAGGTTCTTGGTGTAGCTGTTCCACAAGCAGAAAGAACAAAGAGGTGAAATTCCCACAGTGAGCGTCAGGGCTCATATTGCCACCAATCTCAGGAGCTTTTTGAATTGTACATAGGCCACGTGCCCATCGGAAATGAGTTTGATGAGAACAATTGCTGCTGCTCTCGGGACCTCTGCTCTCAGCACCTCTGGAAGCATATGAGCTTTAGGCAGCCAGGACAGCATCTGTCAGCAGGGTAGCAGGAAAGGAGGCAGCTGCAGCCAGCGTTCAGCAGAACAAGGAGCACAAAGTTGTGGGTACCGAGCTGTATATCCAAGTAGCCAGCTTTGTAAGAATCCCACCAACGCCAAATCACAGTAAATGAGCTCTAGTTCAAGCTGCAACACTGCAGGCCTAGCCTTGGGAGCAGGATGTGCTGTACCCAGAGAAAATAGGAACAAGAAGACTCAGAGCTGGAAATTCAAAGCCCACTTCAACCATGTCTTCTTCAGCTCTTGGAAAACAGCCTCGGTAAATCTCCAGTCGCATCATCGTGACAATTTTCCCAGCCTGTTGGCTAAACAGTACCAGTGCTAAATATAGGCCTCTTTGGCATGCCAGCAGGAGCTTGCCAAACATGAAGGAGAGCAATTTGTCCTTCCTGAGAAGACACATGCCACCATCAGGCATATGGTACCGAGCCAGAAACAATCCACCCCAGAATGGCAAACAGCCCACCACCGGCCTCAGCCTGATGTATTCCCACACTGCCATGTGGTCATACCTGCAACATGGAGGATTATTAGGAAATTTCAGGGCAGCATTTTTTTTTCCAGGTAAGAGTCACTCTTATAAGAGAACTCACAGAAATGCAAAGATAAAAAGTCACGTCATTGTTTTTAAAAAAGGGACTAACATTGTGAATCTTCACACAATGTTTTAAGGTCCTAAACCCATGAATTACACTGTTCCACCTCCAGCTAATTTTAATATATAAATTGGTATGTCCTAAGCTCTGTTACACACAGATTGTCACAGCTGTTGGAGTGGGTCACCAAGAATGAGCTGCATTTGAGAGGGAATTGGCTTATCCTTTACAGAACAAGCCTGCAAATAATCTATAAACTGTGGAATACCTATTAAATATAATACATGGGTTTACTTTGCTCAGAAAATGAGCTAATCCTGGGGTGGGGGTGGGAACCCACCTTGGTGAATCTCTGATGGATTATGTTCTCACAAACTCAGGCTGGTCCAGTTTTTAGTCATCAACAAAGTCCAAGAACAGACTTTAAGATAACACAAAATCACAACATTTCCATTTTTTTCAGGACCCCTGATCTTTCCCCCAAGAAAATTAATCAGTTGCAGTTTTACACTGGAAACAGATAATTTACAAAAATACTTCAGAGAAATAAAATGTTGGACTTTCACCCACCAGTGAAAGCTGGTCAGGCACAGAGGTCCATAGGCACACATCTCCTTGCAAGATCATGGCCTAGAGCAGAGGAAACCACTGACATCTGGAGAAGGTAATGGCTCTGTTACTCCAAATACAAGTATGTTCAAAGAAAACTAGTAATAAGGAAGGAAATCAGCATTGACTAAAAGTAGCTCTATACATATATAAGGAGAAGACTCAATGGAGTTTCCCATGCAAGGAGATGCACTGGATATGTTCAAAGAACCATTTTTTCCAGATGAAAAGGAGAATCAAGGGCACTGGAACAATAGAAAGGATTTTTGTATTGCTCATTATCTTCTCCATGAGGGAACCACCAAGATGTGCTAAGCAAAGAGCTTTGCCCTGGAGAATTTTTTGCATTTCCAACCTACAGCTAAGGAGTACCTGCCACAAACAACAGATAATAAGCAAGTTAGGAAGTTAATTATTCATCATCATCTTTCAGAGGGAACATCAGAAATGTCACAAAAGGAGCAAAGGGCAATGGGACCAGCAATTCCAAAGTTTAGATGCCCGTTGGCAGGCTGAGAACAACTAGCTGCAATTACATTAGCTGTGATGTTTTGAAGGATTCAGAGTTACGGACTTTCCTCTCTAGTAAGTTTTGCTACAAATGGCTTTGAATCCGGCCAGGTGTGGCAGAGTCCTCATGCAGGGTCTGGTCACACTGACTGGGCTGCCCTTGAATCCTGGAAGTGGGGTGCTGAATCTTCTAGCAAACTTAAGTTGAAGCATAGATGTGTTCAGAACCATAAAGGGTGGATGATTTATGGGTTTGAGGGATTTTTTCCCCCCTTCACTTGGAGTAGTGGAAGAAGAGAGAGTTCTGTGGCCTATTTGAATATTCTTTAATCACTGTTGAACTGTGAGTTATGTTCTCCTTTAAAACCTCCTTAACACGTACTCCAGTTCTTAGCTGAGTGCTCTGTGTCTGGAAAATAGCTATTAGGCACTCACCCTTATCTCAAGAGTCAAACAATCAGCATTGTGGTGTCGTGATACGTTCATTCTGTTTAGGTTTTTTATGGACAAGCTGGGTTGCTTGGAATAAAAGTGGCTTTTCTGTCCCACTCTTTCAGGAAATAAAGATATTTCTGCCATATAATACTTTTTTTTCCAAGGATAAGGTCATCTTGCTGTGCCAAGGAAGCTCTTTTTAAGGCCACAGAATGAAGTAATTCCAAAAATGCACTGATCTTTATTTATGTTAATACATAGTTTTCAAGCTTTCTGTCTAGCCCAAGGCATTGTTAATATTGACACAAATACATACTTGGCTTCCAAACAGGCCTGCAATTGTTGTAGCTCATCTATATTAAATACAAAAAAATCTAAAAAACACCCCAAGTTTTAAGACATCACTGCAGCCTAACCACTTAGCAGGAGGTTCTCATCTGTTTTCAAAACAGATTTCTAGCGGGTTTCAGCTGTGGTCACTTTTTAAAAATCACAGATTTGCACACTCCTGCATGCCCTGTCTCATCAGAGAGTGAATAAGCTTTTCCATGTTTTAGTTATTACCATTTTAGTAGAGGAGCTCAGCCTCATTTTATAGTTTCTGCTGGGTGAGTAATTCCTCCTCATCCAAGTAGTCCCATTGAGTTTCCATTTCAGCAAGAACTTGCAAGACCAGGACCTTTCACCCTCAGCACTGCCTCTTCTTAGAGTGTAACTATTTTTATTCTCCAGTTTCCAGGCATAGAAACGTTGGCATCTAAACTGAGGAATGCCAATGGTTGAGACACAAAAAGAAAATAAAAGCCATCAATTAAATTATGTTGATTTTTTCAAGACCTCGTATTTTTAAGCAAGGATTTGTTTACACAGTGGAGTAATTTAAAAATATCTATGTCTTAAAAGTTAAAATCTTAAATGCTGCACATGTTTAAAATCAAAGTGTTTAATGCTTTACAAAGTAGTAGATGTTTTAAAATAGTAAATATTTTAGTAGTAGATATTTCAAAATAAATCCTAGCACTTATTAGTCTGTCTCCAGTAAAATAGGCTCTTCCATCAGCACTTAGAAGAACTCTTCTTACATTTCCATATATTTATAAGCAGAAATTAAACCTTCCAGGGACAAAATATTTACCTGCTCCTTAAACCAGCTTGGGTAGATGTTAATCGGTACTTACGTATTGCAAAAATATGGAGACAAATCACTAGGGATGTACCCCAACCCTCAGGAAATTTGCTGAAGATAAAGAACTGGGAGAAGAGGTTGATATACCACGTGGCTGTGCTGCCTTTCAGTGGGACCTCGGCAGGATGAAGGCTCTCCAGTACTTGTACTGGGGCTCCCCAATACAAGAGGGACATGGACATACCACAGTGAGTCCAGCCAAGGGCCATTAGCATTAAGGGCTTGTAGCATCTGGCTTCAGGGAGAGGTGGGGAGAAGCGGGGCTGCTCCACCTGGAGATGGGGTGTTCAGCGGTGCCCAGTGACAGGACAAGAGGCAACAGGCAGGACCTGAAATACACAATCTAGACAGTCTCCACAGGTCCCTTCATCCTCAGCTGCTCTGGGATTCTGTGCTTTTTCCCTGAACTTTGAAGACTATGAGATATTGTTCTTATCTCTTTTTCACCTCTAATTAATCTATCATTTCACAGGAGAAAATAACATGAATCCAGTATGACCTGACCCCAACTCCTTCTGTAGCAGGCAGCAGCTTTCAAGCAACTTCAGTGAGCCCCGTTATCAGTTCTGCACATGACGCACTGAAACACTGACAGGACATGAAAGGTTTTCACTGCCTGTAAAGTGTAGCCGTAATCAAAACCTGCTCTTTTCTGTGAATGCAAATCAGTTTTACTATGATACAGTCAGTGCTGGGTCTGCAATGCCCTCCATCATTCAGGAGTGTTGTGCCATTTCCACGGCAGAAAGGCCTGTGCCCAGCTCGATACCGGAGCTTCCCCTCCGGAAGGGAGGGCTGTCAGGGGACGCAGAAGCCTGCAATGCTGCACTCCCCTGGCTTGCCAGCTTTCACTGCCCAGAGTTCACTACTCTCACTTTGGTAATCAAGCACTGAAAATCTCACCTGCTAAGAAACCCAAATTTTTAAGAAACCCAGATGTAGTCATGACTGAGCTACTCCATGCATCTTAATCCATGTGAAACTGATTCCATAGAGAGGATGATAAAACTAGGTTAGCACTTCATGGATTAAGAAAAAGATCTCAGCCTGGTGAGTATCAGCTGGAAGCTGGCCAAGGCAGCAGTGTGGTACTGATCACACACTGAGAATCTCTGTGCTCTCCAGAATAATTATCCTATTCTACAATGAGGATAAGACCAGTTGGACCTTGCTGCCAGCTCCCACAGGACAATCTGGCTGCCCAGTGTTAGTAAAACAGGATATCCACTGCCTGTATCTTTCTATTCTATTCCTGTTCAGGGAGTCTGTGAAGAGTCCATACTGCAGTCTTCCCAGCTGCACCTCGACATCTTTGAGAAGGATAAAAAACTGAGGACTGACTTACTTTGTAAAATGACAGGTCCTGCCAGGGCTACAGTTGATTCAGGGGAATTTTCTGATCCAAAAATCCCCACACTTCTGTGCCTTCATTCCTTCTTCATCACCCTCAGAAAAAGAACATCAAAGTAAGCGTGTAATTATTGCAGACCAGCAAAACAAGAGAGATGCAAAACAAGAATCACTCCATGAGTGATTCTTACCTTTCAAAGTGACAGTTTCGGGGAAATTGCACTCCCCTTTGTTACAGAAGAGGCAGATGGGCTATGTTTTGAAGTGTCTGCTAGTGTTTCCACCCCAGTGGCCTGTCCTAGAACCCTTCAGAGTAGGGTAGCATCAGAACTTTGGATCTTTCAAACACATAAGTTTCAAACACATGAAGTATGTTGTCCTTTCCGGACAGGTTCCACAGCCAAATCTGCTCTCTTGTACAACAGATGCATTATCAGCCTGAACTTCTCCACAGCTCCTTATGCAACTGTGATGTTGTAAACCAGTCTGAAGCCTGGCGTGTTCTGGCCAGTGTTCTGTCCAGCCCCAGCTCATGGGTAGTTCCTATGGATTAATCTGCTCTGAATTTGGGCAGCCTCCAAATTGTCCTGCAGTGTAGTCCCAGAGAGGGATTTCAGCAGAACATCACCATCTCCCCAACAACCAACCGCTGGACTCTGTTACACTCAGCAGAATCTGAAGAAAGTGAAGATTCTGCCCCGTTGGCTCCAGACACAGCTACATGCACACAGCCTTTAGGTGGAGTGAGAGTGAATAATGGCAGACCCCGAAAAAGGAAAGAGAACCAACTGTTACCAGCAGTGTGGGAGACTTTAACTTACATGGCTGCCCTTCCAGCTCCACACACGTAACAGTTGTCCTCAGCAAATGGGTTCAGTATGAGCAAGGATTACTTACACGATAAAACATGAAAAAGTGCTGTTGCAAAAGTACTTGAATCTGAAAAAAGCACATTTGGAAATAAATAGGGGGGCATTGGGAAATCACATTCTGGCAACTGCACAAAGTGTGTGCATTTCCCATAGAATTGAATAAAAATAGATTGTGCTGAAAACAACGATAAAAACCTCATGGGAATGCATGTCTGGCACTGTTTATATTCCACTCCTGGGGCTAAAGTTGGACTATTGAAAGGGTGGTGCAATTATGAATTTTAAAAATGTAAATATTTCTTTTTCTTATGAAAGTATAAAAAAATAATCACATACTTTCTTTGATGATCCATGATAGAATAGCCAGTCTTAACTCACTGCAAGTCAACTAAGTTGAGATACTTCATTGCATTTGTAGATGGATGGGGTCTTTAGGTTCCACCAAAATAGAAAAAGCAATGTCATATACAGACATCTATGTATGCATGTGTGTTTATTTATACATGTACACACATACATGAGAGATAGAAAGACAGTATTTCTGTTCCAGAATCTGTAAAGGTCATTACATTTAGATTATTTTTTAATCAAATGCACATTTACAAATTCTTATAAAAAAACCATCCTGAGACAAACTGGAGACTTGGCACTCCAGTGCACAGCTCTGAAGCATCCACATTTGTCCTTTAAGGTCTTCTGGTTTGAATTAAGGTTCTTCTCTCAAACATAGGTCTTCCAACTACGAACACATCTTCCCCACAGACTAGGCAATACCTGAAGCCCTCATCTGATGCCTTTAACACACAAAATTGTCTGTCATACAGCCCAGCATGTCTACCTATCCAACCCAAGCTGTGTGTAGGTGTGCAGAAACACCAAAATTAAGAAACACATCATTCATTAGGGCCAGAACTACTCACTAATGTTATTCTCAGTTTTCACCAGGACGAAAGTCTGAAGGAACATTACCCCTGCATTAAGGTTGAAACCCAGGAAAACATTTCAGTTGCTGCTTTCATGTCCTCATTAGCCAATACTTATGCAGATGCTTTATTCCTCCTGCCAAGAATCAATACTAATTTTCTTCAAGAAAATAATGTGCAACAATTAAATCTATTATGGAGGAAAACAAACAAACCAACACCAAACCAACCAAAACCCCGACAGTTAATGTCCACTGAAAAAGTTGCCTCTTCCCAAGGAGAAGACATCACTTAGAATCACAGAATCCACAGCTCTGAGCCCTCATTTTGGAAATTAGCTCCCAAGAAACCTAAAATAATTCTCATAATAGATTTGTTTGGAGGAACATTGGCAGCTAATGAGCAATGCAAGTCATGGAATTGTAGATTTGTTCTCCATCCAAACAGCTATTTCTACTCCTTTGCTCCCTATTTTTGCCACACAACAGACGACCTGAAGATTTCAGATCTAAGCTCAGGACTAGTAAGAGGAGAAGAAGGAGAAGAGGGTTTGCAGGGAGAAAGTTAATTTTTCAAAAATCAGATTCCCCAGTTCCCTCAGTAAAAACAAAAAGCAAGTCTATCCATTCATTATAGCTCTTTTGCATTTAAATAATACCCAAGCATCCACAGTGGTGACTGTAAGCTTTTTGAAAACCTACCTATACTATGGTTTTCTCACTATTACTTCATATTCCATAAGATCTAGGTACTACTGCATCTTTTGGGATATTGGTGTGTTCTTCTCGAGTCATGAAAGAGTTTGACTTTCCAAGAGAAGATGTTGAGCCCTTTCTGATAAGCAAGGCCAATACTATTCTTTTCCTTAAAGGGTCTAGAAGCAACCACTAGACTATCTAGGTTGACATCCGTCATCACTTAGATCATTCAGTATTAAGGCTTTACTACCGAGCATAATAACACGGCTCAGATAAAGGCTGTAAACCCCTGCAGCAAGGCATTTTCTTCATTTTATGATTAATTCCCATATCTCCTTTCTGCACATCTCCTAATTTTCCATATTCTTTTGAACATATGAACACCAGAACTGTACATACACTTCTACTGGTCTCAAGAGTGCTATACAAAGGGAATATTCCCCCACTCATATTTTTGGTGTCCCTCTTGAAACAGCCAAGAATCTCATTAGCCCCTTTCTCTACAGAATTATACTGGGAACTTCAAGTAGAGTTGTTTCTCCATTTGATCTCTAAACCCTTTTAGAAGGACTGTTTTCCTTCTAAAAAAAAAAAAGTCCTCCCATTCTGTAGAAACACCTTGCACACTTTCTTCTAAACAATGACTTAATATGTAGCTGTGTAAAGGTGGTGTAGGCCCTGTTGGCAGCTGAGCACCACATGGCCACTTGCTCACTCCTCTGTCTGGTGGGGTGGGGAGGAGAAAATATAACAAAACATTTGTGGGTCAAGACAAAAATGGGGAGGGATGACTCACCAGTTCTGGTCACAGGCAAAACAGATTCAACTTCGGGCAGAAAAATCAATTTAATTTTTTACCAAACATATCACAGTACAATGATGAGAAATAAAACCAGACCTTAAAACACCTTCCCTCACCTCTCCCTTCTGCCCAGGCTTAACTTTAGACACAAATTCTCTACCTTCTCCCCCTCCAGCAGCACAGAGGGATAGGGAATGGAGGTTGTGGTCAGGCCAACTCATCTCTGCCGCTCCTTCCTCCTCAGTGGAGGATCCTCACACTCTGCCCCTGCTCCAGCATGGGGTTCCTCCCACGTGAGACAGTCCTCCACCAGCTTCTCCAACATAAGTCCTTCCCTCGGGCTGCAATTTTCTTTACTCAGTACTCTGGCACAGATCCTTTCCACAGGGTGCAGTCCTTCAGGAGCAGACTGCTCCAGTGTGGGCTTCCCACAGAGTCACAGGCTTCTTTGAGCACATCTGCCTGCTCCAGCACAGCATTCTCCCCAGGCTGCAGGGGGTCTCTCCTCCCCCATGACCCTCCACAGCTGCAGGGCACAGCCTGCCCTCCCACCACAGACTGCAAGGGAACCTCTGCTGTGTCCCACCTCCTCCTGCCTTTCCCCACTAACTTAGGTATCTCTCTCACCCCCCTCCTCTCTCTGCTCCAGCTATCTTTGTTTTCCCCTCTTAAATATGTTAATCAGAGGAGCTAATTATCTCAGCTGTGACCAGAGAAGGGTCTGATTCGGAGCCAAGGAAGCTTCTAGCAACTTCTCACATAGCCCCTCCCCTGCTACCAAAATCCTCCACTACAAAAACCCAGAACAGTAAAGACAGATTTTATTTAAATGTACGAGTTCTCTAGACCGCTCCACACTTCCCTGAGCTCACTGATATCACTGTTCTGACTGGATTTTGTGTCATCTGGAAATTGCATCATCAGCATTCATATTTGCTCCCAAGTGATTGCAGGAGGTGTTGAACAGAAGCAGCCTACTGTCAATTCCTGGGGAACTTCTCCATCTGATGATAATTTCCTGTTGTCAGCTTGGAGAGATGTCTCTGTTAGCCATTTAACAGGTTGTGTTGACAGTGTACAATGCCACTTTTATAAACGGAGTAGGACATCGTAGGAAACAAGATCCTCAAAATAGCCAGTCTACTACATCTGTACTGTCATTTTATCTCATTACTTTTAAAATGAGAAGGTTTAATTTTAACATGAAAAGGTTTACATTTAGTGGCAAATTCAGCACTCACTATATTGACTTTAAAAATTCCAGTCATTATTTTCTGAAATCACAGGTGATTGTGAGTGCCCAAATTGAGGCCTTTATGAGTGCCCCATAAAGAGGACTGATTTTCTAAGAGAGGGTATCCAAAAGTTTCTGAATATCGAGGACCACAAACAATAGATTTCAATAGAAATCAATAGCTGTTTTTTGACTGAATAGTAACAATTGGATGCAGAATTTGCTGTAAGTCACAACGCTCATATTTCCTGGAAAGTCCAGTTCTAGGAGAAGAACTATGGTGAGTGGAAAAGTAAGGGACTTGAGGTCTGATGTGATAGTCTGCAATTCTTCTGACCATATTATCCCAGTAGATGAGGTTGTTTGAAGACTTGGTTTCATGACCAATGTAAGGCATCCTAAATTTGAACTGCTGGTCAAAGGATAGACTGATACTACTCCTCCTGAGCCATGATTTCTGCTGTCTTTTCTCTCTCAGCATGATGATTCATCTCAGTTCTGTCAGGCATTTAATTTGACTGACTACATAGCCCTACAAGTGCTAAAAACGTGATATAAGGGAGAGGAAAGAAACACTTGTTCGAGGGTTAGCAGGGTGCCATTTTGGTGGGAAGAAACTCCTCAAACCTTCTCTCAGGTTAAAGTGACTGTGAATTGGTACTGAAAACGGCAGGGGCTGTTTCACTGACAGTGCTTCACCACTATTCTCTCTCCTGAAGTGGGTGGGTTCTTTCCATCCCAACTTTTGAACTTGGCCTTTCTGCCTGCTCAGGGAAAACCCTCATTGGTGTAAATAAGAATTTTACTTGAATATGTAAATGGTGACTTGGTTCATGCTGTTCTAGATTTACATTAGGCAGGGGAAGAGTTAGGTGTTTTGAATCCACAGAACAATAAGCATGGGCAGAGCAAAGCGTATGAGAGGGAGAACAGGAGACTCAAGTAAAGGAAGAGTCATGAGGAATGTGTTCAAATTTGATCCATGAACTACAGGCACTAGTTTCTTATATCATTGATAGGACTGAGCATTTTCCTGATAAATAGGTTTGGGTTCAGTAATGGATTTGGTAAAATAATAGCAGTGGTGTATCATTCTAATGAGAAGAATAGAAAAGCAGGAAACTATGGATCTGCACAGGTGCAAGTTTTGGTTTTGCTGAAAAATCTATGGCTGAATGATTGCCATTAAAAACAGTTAGTAAGAAAATTCTGCGAGCGAGATTTGCCTAGCATGCCAGCCTGAGCTGAGAAGGAAAAAAAAAGGTCAATATATGTGACATTTAAAGGTATTTCGGAAGATCAGAAATTGGTACGTGATTATTCCTGTGAACTGTGGTTGTTCAAAACTTACAAACCAGCTATTGCTTGACCCAGAGACAGCAAGGAAAAGCGTTGCCATACAGTTAAAGAGATTTTGAAGCAAATATAAAACACGAAGGGATTTGCAGGTTGCTTTTCAGCAGCAGCTTTTGATCATGCAGTATGCAAAGTGTATCTGCGTTTAAAATTTCAAAAGCCGAGACAAAAGATTTAAGATAGCGCAAACCAAAAATCTTTAAAACCCAGGAAATACAGAGACTAACGTCTCCCACACCCAAACGTCAATCTTTTCCTACTCCGCTGCGGTAGGTATAGGGCCAGGTTTTGTCCCGTGTTTTCTCTAGTACAGCATGAACTCTTTTTCCATGGAAAGCCACCATTGGGAGTTGCTAGGTTGCCAACTTAAGAGAGAGATCACTATAGATGAAGAGGTCAGGGTCTCTTCTTTCTGCTCTGGCTGTGCAGCTCGTGCAAGCTGACGATAATAATAGTCCCTCTTGCCACCAAGAAGGTAATTAAGAGGGGGTTTTGAAAGGCTGTACTCCACTAGTGTGCTTGCTAAGTTGCTTTCCACTCAAGAGAAAAGGCTTTACCCTTACACTCATGAGGTTAAGGGCACACTTCTGCCCCTCTGTATGGCACGTGTTGCATTGCAGACCTTAGCCAGGGTTAGTCAGAAGACGGTTGTTTGCCAGAATGGCTTTGGAAGGTCGGGAGAAGGACGTTCCTATCAGGCAAAAAGTTGAAAGCTGGCAGAAAGATGGTTTGTAGCTGGCTGTTGGATGCAATGGCTCAAATTTACTGAATTTACTAAATTGGCGTTTACCCAGGTAAAGGAAAATCTTGAAAGTCTGCTGCTCCTTCCTTCTGCACTCTGTGCATCATCCTCTACGTGATCAGAAAAGATCTCATTCTCGAATCTCGGACAGCAGTAGTCCCAACCGCTGCCTGAAGCATTCTGTCTGGCATTATCACATGGGAGACACAGTGCTTGCTATTTCTCAGCTGCTAGCTGTAGTCTCCTACCTTTTCACAGCCTCGAACCAGGTGAAGGGACAGACTGATGTGGAAAACTGGTAAGCAGTGTGTTATGAAGAGTGATTTTGAAGGTTTTATGTTCTCTTTCATTTGAAGATGATGTTCACAGCTGAACTAGAATGACACAAAAATTAGTAGCAACCTATAAAACTCACTGGGAGGGTAAGAACTGATACCCTCATTACTTAACTGTTCACTATGCTAAACAGAACACATCTGGGACAGCTGTTCTTACAAGGATCTAAGCAATTTAAAGGACAATGTAAGCTCCTTGGAATAGAAAGTATCTAAAGAAACCAGATGACACCAACTTGAACTATGAAGTTCACGGCCATCTTTGGAGATAACCCAAAACTCAAGATAAGCCTCACTAGAGACAAACGTTTTGGGCTGGTTTGAAAATTTTAAAAAAGAATAATTCTTTAGAGTGCTACCACTTAGGAATTTCATATTCAAATTATCCCAGTTTTGCGTACAAACAACAAAGACTGGCTCTTGAGGATGTCCTCAGAGAAGCACTCTCACATCTGGGAGGATGGGAGGCTCTGGCATACTAGGGAAGTCCTTGGTTAGATAGCAAAAGACACTATGCTGCTGGTAAATTCCTAGAACAATAGTGTGTCTTGTCTGGCTAAGAGAAAACCTCAGGGATGACAATCCTTTAGTCCTGAAAGGCTCCAGTAAATGGAATATCGTATGCTCACAGAACACCTGGTGCCCGGAAGGCACCGATTACCAACACCTTCCTGGAGGTTTCTTCAGGGCTTAGGTATCTCTCAACCAGGTCACGAACACATCAGCCCTCTCAGTGGTGTGAGAGGACTTTTAAGCTCCTAAACTTGTGAATGATCCAATCTGGCATTTCTAGCTAAGCCACCCTCGGAATGACTAAGGTATGCACCCGTCCGTAAGGCAGAGATGTCAGCTCTCCGGCTGCACTTGACTCTTGGCCACTGTAATCATAGAATCACAGAATGGTTTGGGTTGGAAGGGACCTTAAAGATCATCTAGTTCCAACCCCCCTGCCATGGGCAGGGACACCATCCACTAGACCAGGTTGCTCAGAGCCACATCCAGCCTGGCATGTAATGCACGTGGCTACATGCCACAGCAGCAGCGCTTTGCCAAGCAGCTGTGGGCAGGGCACGCCAGCACTGGGGCATGGCATGAAGCGTCAGTGTGCTGACTCCCTGGGCGCTGCAGCAATTCCTAGAGCCTGCTGGTGGAGCGATCTTCCGCAGCCAGAGGACTCAGCTTGACCTTCAAGATGGTCCTCAGGCTGGACAGTGCTAAACACCAGTGAATTTCAGTCAAATCAGTACTTCATAATGGCTACCCGTAGGCTTTTCCTGCAGGAAGAAATGAAGCCACAATGTATTCCACAACTCCAGTGGCAGAGGTGTCTCTTGCCTGCTCAGGGCAGCAGTATCACCCACACACGTATCCGTCGCTCACTAATTTGTCTGGTCTGTGAACCAAGCTACTTGAATCTGACTTGTGAACCAAGCTCCGTTTGAAAGTGTGTACACAGGGAGCACTGGGCTCCACTTGGAAACTAATTCAATTAAAAATGGCTTTGAGATCCAGATCTGCATGAAAAGCATTATAGGAATTGCTGTATTTTGCTGTCACATTACTTTTGTGAAGTCAGGTCTTTGAGTATCTCGCTACTACAAACTCAAATTTTGACTGCTTATCTTACCCTAAGCCCTTATGAAGTGTATTTCAAGGCAATTTGAGTAATCCTGAATGTTTAGTGAAATCAATTATCAAAGGACTAAGGAGCCCCAACTTTAGCCTTTTTAGCGGTTAATTTGCTTGGTGCGTAAGACTCAGAAATTTCTGGAGCCCCGAAACGTCGGCCAGATGTTCAGGGGTGATTATGCATCGGGGGTGATGCAGTTTTCATGCGTTCCAAGGATTTCACTTTCAAGAAGCATTTAGTAAAGCCTTGTGAAAAACATGGCACCCGTAATTGCTACTTACTTAAGACATTTAAGCTTCCTGGTGATGACAAGCAGCACCTACTCTGCTAAGTAGTCTTTGCAGCGTGACTGGGAAGGGCGTCTGTGCTGAGCATTGGCACTCGGCAACGTTTAAATGGGACTTTTTTTCTTTTTTTAACAATTGCTTCTTTCTCCAGCTCAGTTTTTCGTGGACCTTAGACAACCAGCTGACAAACAGGATGCGTCTTCTAGCACCACACCACCGCTCTCGCCGTCAATACGGATGAATAGAGCGCACATCCAGGCGGATGAATGGTGTGGGCAGTGCCTTTAAGGCGGCACGCGGCCGTGAAAAAGCACGGCAGTGATTACAGGGAGCATGCCCTGCGGTCCCCCGCAGCTCCGCTCGGTAGGAATCCCCGCCGGTCACCCGCGGGATGCCGGCATCCCGCACCGCGGAACGGCACCCGCAGCCGGGGTGACCCGCGGGAGCGGGAGA
>NW_010235117.1:0-38566 GCF_000690775.1 Eurypyga helias
GGTTTCTCTCTGCCCAACTCTCCAGTCTGTCCACATCTCGCTGAACGGCAGCACAGCCTTTGGCATATCAGCCACTCCTCCCAGTTTGCTATCATCAGCAAACTTGCTGAGGGTACACTCTGTCCCTTCGTTCAGGTCATTGATGAATATGTTAAACAGTACTGGACCCATAACCAACCCCTGAGGAGCCCCGCTAGCCACAGGCTTCGAGCTAGAGACTCTGCGCTGTCCATCACAACCCTCTGAGTTCTGCCATTCAGCCAGTTCTCAATCCACCTCACTGTTAATTCATCTAACCCACACTTTCTAAGCTTGCCTGTGAGGATGTTATGGGACACGGTGTCAAAAGCCTTGCTGAAGCTGAGGTAGACAATATCCATTGCTCTCCCCTCATCCACCCAGCTAATCATGCCATCATAGAAGGCTACCAGATTGGCCAAGCATTATTTCCCCTTGGTGAATCCATGTTGACTACTCCTGATAGCTGCCTTTTCTTCTAAATGTTTGGAGATGACATCCAGAATGAGCTGTTCCATCACTTTTCCAGAGATAGAGGTGAGGTTGACTGGTCTACAGTTTCTTGAGTCCTCCTTCTTGACCTTTCTGAAGATTGCAGTGACATCAGATTTTCTCCAGTCCTTAGGCAACCCTCCTGTTCTCCAGGATCTTTCAAAGATGCTGGAGAGTGGCTTAGCAATAACATCTGCCAGCTCTCTCAGCACTCATGGGTGCATCCCATCAGGGTCCATGGACTTTTGGGTGTCAAATTTGCCTAGCTGATCTCTAACCTGCTCCTCCTCAACCAAGGGAGAGTCATCCTTACTCCAGCCTACGTCTCTTACCTCCCACATCTGGGGTCCCTGAAGGCCAGCCTCAGCAGTAAAGACTGAAACAAAGAAGGCATTCAGTGCCTCCACATTCTTTGTATCCTCCATCACCAGGGCACCTTCCTCATTCAGCCACAGGCCTACATTTTCCTTAGTCTTCCTTTTGCTGCTGATGTGCTTGTAGAAGCCCTTCTTGTTGTTCTTAATGACCCTTGCCAGATTTAATTCTAAGGGGGCCTTAACCTTCCTCATTGCATCCCTACATATTCTGACAACATTTCTTTATAGTTCACAAGTGGTCATTCCCTTTTTCCACATTTTGTGAGCTTCCTTATTCCACTTGAGTTTTTCCCAAAGCTCCCTGCTCATCCATGCAGGTGGATGAGCCTCCTATGTTTGCTTTCATACTTGTAGGCATGAACGCTCCTGAGCTTGGTGGAAGTGTTGCTTGAATATTAGCCAGCTGTCCTGGGCCCCCCTACCTACCAGAGCCCTAACCCATGAGACTCCTCCAAGTACGTCTTTGAAGAGGATAAAGTTTGCTCTCCTGAAGTCGAGGGTTCTAATCCTACTTATTACTGTGCTTCTCCCACGCAGGATCCTGAACTCCACCATCTCGTGGTCACTGTAGCCAAGGCTGCCCCCAACTTCCACATCCCCAGCCAGTTCTCCTTCATCAGCACAAGATCCATCAGCACCCCTCTTTTTGGCTCCTCCACCACCTGTGTCAAAAAGTCATCATCAATCTTCTGCAGGAATCTCCTGACTGTCTGTAACTCACAGTCCTTGCACTGCAGTTGACAGACAGACATTATTAGCCCAAGTTAAAAGATCACTGTACAGGTTTTTCTCAGCAAGACTATTAATATGCAAATGTATAAACTCCAATTCACCACCATAATCTTTTTGCTTTGATTTGTTCTTATACTCAAAATTTTCAAGATGTGTCCAGTAAAAAAGACATATCTCAGCCTTGCATTTCTTGTTAAATGAGTAATAAACTCCAAGGTCATAACCAAGATAGTGTAATTACCTCATTAACTGAAAACACCCTCAAGTTATCATTTTAATAGTATTAAGCAGAGGAAAGGTTATTACCCCCACGAGTGAGAGTCTCCAGTTCACATTTCTGTTTCAGCTAGCCATTACTGATTGACGGCTCTACATGTTTAACCTCAGCAGAAGCCAGAGGTTTATTTCTGAGCAAGAAAACTATTCTGTGTCTATATTCAAATGATACATAAAAGCTGATTGGCTTGACTGATTTGGGGAAAACCTCCTTGAAGAATACTCATTTTACAGTCTTAGCACTTTCTTATATGGTATTTATTCCTCATTATGCAGCAGCATGAATCACCACTGATATATACTCATGAATGTTTTATTCAGTGCATTTTGTTTGAAGTTATATTTAAAAAAAAAAAATGAGAACACATCAGTTTTTCATCCTTGTTTTATGTTTCTGCTCTCAGCCTGCAGGGCCATTCACAAGCAGATTACTTCAGAGCAGACAGGCTATTTGAGGGCCAAAGGCCAGCATCACAAGGCATGTCTGGTGCTCTCAACTTTCTGATGCCCTTTGTAGAATCACACTCAGGCACAAGTTGCAAACATTCCAGTTATTGTAATATTAGGTTCAAAATAATACAAATCAGTCATTTTATGATTCAAAGAACAGATCACAACCACTAAAACAACCCCCTTCAAGTTCCTCTAAGCCCCTCCTCCAAGCCTGCGGCATCCTTCTTGAGCTGTGTTTTACACTCAGCCAGACCTAATCCAAGAGGCCTGGTTTGCCCATCACGTACCTGCTTTGGCACAAGGTGGGCAACACAAGAATGTAGGGCTTGCACTCTATTCACCAGAAGCAGGTCCTTTAATCTATATTCTTAAATTGTTCTGATACCATCACATGCTAATTTAATCAGACACATATATATCAACTGAACAGTGTGTAGTACAGCAAGTAACTACTGCATGAATAGAGTATTTCAGACAACGTAACTGTTTATTGCCACCTTGTTCCATGAATCACAGTATATTATTGTGTTTCTGTACTCATAGTGTTATTAGTTCATCTACTATTTGATAAAGGGTAAACTTGAAAAATGTCTGCTTTTTAACTATTTGCATATTATGAAATGCAAGGTATTTTTTATTGTGCTTATCTATTTTGATGACATTTGGGAAAAACCAGCAACAACACTGTAACATCTGACTACATTCGAGCCTGGCACTTAAATTTGATTTTAACATCTACAAATCTTGAACAGTTACCATTAAAGACATATAAATCCCATAAAATCTCATTTAGATTAGAAGCTAGTGAGTTCACAAAACACATTATGAACCTTAATAGTCATGTACTGTTCAGTAACATCAAAATGACTAATCCAGCACTGGGGTGTGTTTTTATCATTGTGGCTTGCTTGATTTAAATAAACCACATTCGATATGTTGTCATGTGCACAGGTCTACTCATAAAACCCTGGTTTGAAGTATCAATCCGTGATTTGTAAGGACAGTTTATTGCCACGAGACAGAAAGAAAAGCTGACTGTGATCTAGCAATCTTCTTTATCCTTCTCATAGTTCATTTTATCCATTGAATTAAATCAGTTAACACCCTCCCCAAACAGAAGCAAGAAAATATGAAGCAATAAAAGGGAAGTCTCGCAGGTAATGTTTTGCATACTTCTGATGCTCCTCACATAAGTCTATGCAAAAAAGCAACTCTCACTTTCTGACCCTTTCCCTGTCCCATGAAACCATTTTCCACTCCCTGTGTAGAGGAAATGAATCACAGCTGCTGCAACAAGACAGACAGTCTAAGCCTTGTGACTGCAAATAAGTATGATTTGCTCCTTATTGACTGCTTCATAAAATTCAGTGATTGCACTGTATATATCATTTACTGTAAATTAATGACGTTCTACGGTATGTTTCCATTCTTCACTTCCTGCATCTTTCATCTGGGGATTCTAAACAATTCCAAATAATAATTAAACATTATCTGTGGAGTAGAAATTTCTATGGGAGTCAGTCATAGTACAGCCTCTTAAGAAAGAGAGGTAATAACAAGACATTACTCACTAGACAATAGTCATGATTTGTCAAAAAATACAGCAAACTGATAATTAGAATAGTACTATTTCCTCTACTTAGAGCAGAATTATCATGTCCCTAATAGACACAAACTTCTGAATGGAACCACTGAATATGCAGAAATGGATCCAATCCATTTTTTCACATGAATGGAATAAAGCAACCTACAATTAATCTCACATTATTTCATTCTTGGATCACTCTTCCTATGATCTTCTAAAATGCTGTCTCTGCTCTTTATCAGTCTGCCTCTTCAGTGTTTTTCACACGTAATTTTCTCTCTAGTGTAAGATATTAGGTTCCCATTTTTCCAAAATTCCATCCTAGTTTGCTTTATTCTGTTGTTCAAATAACATTACAGATATTACTTTTAATACAAGCCTTAACAGTCAAATATACAAGTAATTTTTATGATCAGGTATTAGGTATGAGATACTAAGTTCACACAATAGGATTTCTACATTCATTCTGAGCCATAAGTTTTTACATACATGAGCACTCTGGACATAAGACATATAGAGCTGTCTGCATATGATGACAGTGGTGACAAGCCATCTTGAATGATCATGAATTTTTATGTTGGCTCATATTAAAATATCTAGTTGTGAAAGTATGGGAGTATGCAACCTTATGGATGCAAGCAGACATATCCATCGCTGTTCATGAATATCTCAACCTGATTCTAGTTTATAAACAATTGAAAGAAAATGTTATACTCCTGTGTATTCATCCATCATGAAGTTCAATGCAGTCCTCAACTTCTACAATCAAATTACGAATAAGTAGTTAGTAGTAAAGTCTCAGCTACTACCTAATGGAAGCTTAGTCAGAAACCAAGGATGACCCCAGCACAGGCCATGCCTTCTTCAATGGCCTGAGCAGGGCAAGCAGACATCAGTGGGTCCATCCTCTCCACTCCTCACCGGGGTCCAGGGGTGGGCAACATGCTGGAGCAGTTCTGGACTAATGGGAACGTCAGAGGTCAAGTATTCTGAAGACAACTGAACAGCAAAGAAAGGAAGAGCTCAGTACCAGCAAGAACATTTGGACAGACTAATGGGTATTAAATTCTTATGTTCCTGTGAATTTTCCACGTTTCAAAATATTGCTCAGTAAAGAGCAACACTTTTCACATCATTTATACAAAATTTGTATTCTTGGTCCAGCACAGTTCCCAATTTTGATTTTCAATATTGGCAGCACTGATTCTTTAGCAGGTGGAAGACAAGCACCGACATGACTGTGCAGAATCGATGTTATTTACAACATCAGAAGCAGCATATTGATTTGCTAACATCAATTAATTGAAAAAAAAAAAATCACAACTGCAGTACCAGTAGTAACTGAATTTCTTTTTACATCAAAACCAAAGTTTAATGTTTACATTCTTATGACAGCCCATGATCCAAGTGAAAGCAAAAGTTAAAACCATCACAGAGCCTCTGAGACAACCTTCAGAACACCCTCCCCCCAAAGTATGTTAACGTGTAATATGGTTAACCAACTCTTATCAGAAAATACAGATATTTCTCAAAGTGAGGAACAATTACACACAAAATTCCTAGCTGATACTGTTAAAAAAAAAAACCAAACTCTTAAATAGAAGAAGGAAAAATCAAATAAAGACGTGTATCTTTAATATACTCACTATTTTAATTTCCATCAGACTGCTTAGCACCCACAGAGATAACTTCCTAAAATAACTGAGCTGACTGCAGCTTTATATTCTTGCATAGAGCCCTAGTAGAGAATCCTTGTCACTACTTAGAGTACTCCAAACACAAGTTTTAACTAGGCTTTATTTTCCTCCTTAGCACAAGTATGATTTTCAGCTGCTGTGCCCAGTAGCAGATTAGGCATCATATATCAAAGGCTGACACCCTAGTGCAGCATAATAACAGAAAACATTACTACAGGCAGGTTCAAAATCTGAAGTTTTACTTAGACTGATATAAACACAGTCTTATTAGGAGAACAAACAAACACAGTGAAAAGACATTTTAATAATAACTGGAAAATAAGAAACAAATTTGAATGAACCCAAGACAGTAACCTGTCAAATGACTCCACACAGAAGGTAACATGGGGGCAGGTTTATCCAGTTTATACTTCTACCTTGAATGATCTCAAATACAGGCAAACAAAAGATTTTTAGCATACCTCTTCATATCTTTTTTTCACTTACATCAAAACAAGCAAACAGAGAACACCTTCCATGTTTTGCAGACCCAGGGGTTCAGCACAGTATGTGGAATTGTCTCTGCTGGAAGGTACCTCTGCCTGCCCTCAAGCTTCGTTTATGCACCTCCTGGCTGACACTTCACTCTAGTTCAGTGGCTCCCAAACTAGCAGGGAGATCACAACAGTTAAAAAGATCATAAACTAAATAATCCTGTTTCACAATCTGTCATGGTTTAGCCCTACCTGTCAATTAAGAGCTACTAGTAGCTCCAACACCCCAACCTCCCTCCTCCCCACCTGCTAATAGTGATGAAGGGTTGGAGGAAAACCAACAAGGGATGATTGTAAAAGTTGAGATAAGAGCTATTTAATTATATAAATGAAACTTATGGTGTTATTAAGAACACTACTGCTAGTAAGTAATTAAAAGAACACAAAAATAGAAAATATGATACAGGATTTCACCACTCATGGACTGACACAGCGTGATTTCAAAGTGGCAAGGCAAAGAAATACAAATAGAGAGAAAAAAACGATCCAAAACCCCTGAGCCCAAAAGCCGAAAGAACCCGCCCCACCCCCATCCCCCCCTTCCTCTCCCTCCCTCCTGAGCCCAGGAGTGGAGAGCAGGGAGTAAGAAACTTTCAACCCCCATTTCCCAGATCAATTCCCTGACAAAAGATGCTCCTTCTCTGCTAATCACCCACCAGCAGCTGAAAACAAAGATCGAGCTACAATGCAATAGGGAGTGAACAGCTGAAGACATCTGCAACTACTTTTTGTAGTTATTTTGAAAAATTTTTCTTCCTGGTGCTGAAGATGGAGTCTAAGAAGACTTTTTTCCTTTGATTATGAACAGAATTTCTTCACATTTGCTCACAGAAAAATAAATGGATGTTACGCTCAAAAATAAGATAGAAATCAAGATAGTTTTTTTAAAATAATTTATGCTGCTCAGTCTAAAGCAGATGTGCCATAAAAGCAGTAATGTAAAAGAAATAATTATTTCTTAGACCACTCTCTGGCGACCTGTTTTTGGAACCATGAACCCCAATATGAAGCCTGCTATGTCTTTGAAAAGTGATTTCATTACTTTCTCTCCCAGTCTTTCCTGCAGTTTTCTGCAGTTAGTAAGCATTTTTTCTGAATCTCTATACTATCTCTTACTTTCAGAGTAACCACCACTAACTCCTGTACCTTGGTCTTGTGTCTTTTTTTTTTTTTCAGAATGGTGCTGGCAAAGAACTACTTATTCCACTTTTCAAAGATGTAAATACAAAGTGCATAGAGGGAGATATAGTTGTTGAAATCTGAAATGAGAGATTATTTCACTAGAGGTTTCTTAGTTTTGAAGAACTAGCATTTTGACCTTAAAAATCCAGCACAAGTCACCACAGTGCCTGTGGACCTCATTACTGAATAACCTGAGCCTTAAACAGGGTTAGCTTTCTACATCTAAAGGAGAAAACAGTCTGATGTGATTTAAAGTGATTTGGATGTAACATGCAATAGTACAGGATTTTTAAAATTTATTCAAATTCTGTTAATTAATTAGTTACTTAATTCTAAGAAGAATGAAAGTTATATAAAATAACTGAATGTGCAAAAGGGGGATTGTCAAAACCTTCTTCAGGAAGTATATGCATTCATTGCTACAAAGGAAAAGCCATCTTTGTGGTGGAAGTTAGCAGCAATAAGCTATGAAAAGTTTAATGAAGATATTCAAGTCTCTGTCTGTTCCCAAACATGCTTGGCAGAAACATGTTCTGTCCTTCCCAGTGATACTGCATCTATCAACTCTCAGAACAATACGTCTTCATGGATTTCATTTGCTAATCTCTTCAAGGACAGAGCCAGTCTCTTCCAAAAAAAAGTCCAAAATTTATTTCAGAAAACTTTAGGTATTTTTATACTGTATCCTCTGGGTGTCATGACTGATGCTCTTCCTTCCAAAGAAGGAGTCACACAGATTACTGTTCAGAATCAAACAAATGTTAGAAATGGGCCCAAATATTAATCAACATTGGGTGTTATAGAGGTCGTTTAAAAACTGGAAAGATTTAAGAAACTAAAATATTGCTACATATTTTCTTAGGATGGACTTGTTACTGATGCTTATTTTTTCCCTTCTCTGATTTATCATTACAGTTCTCCTAAGAAGGAACTTCTATATGGCCATTTCCAGTTTTGTTCTAATGTTCAAACTTCATAGGGCTTCTATTCCGGTAACAAAAATCTCCAGAATAATCACCAAGGGCAACATAAACTCTTAAGCATTCCAGAAACAAATAATCAAAACAATTGAAAGATAAAACACCTGAGAAAATAAATACCTTCTTTTTTCTTTTGCCTGCCTTTTTATTTTTGCAGGGTTACAGACATTTTTATGAACCCATTTTGCTGTTTTTACACCCCTTCAGTCAATTTGTATTTGTCCTTGGTTATGCTAACACCGTAGTTCACTACCCCAAAGTTTTCCAGCTGACACTGAAACATATTAAATCTCTTTTTGCCAGCGTGACTCTCTGAATTCAAATACATATATTCTGCAGATGGCAAGAGCAGCATAAATGGATTGATCCTACAACAGAATCTATTGAACACTACAGGTTTTTCCTTATTTAGGCTTTTGTTATATACATAATGGGATTGACTGTAGAAGACAGAAAGCAGAGGCTTCATATAAATATAACTTGTGATTCTTTCCAGATAGGTAAAAATTTAATCATGCAAGTTCTTGGAGAGTATTGGTCATGCTCAAATGTTATATACTGAGAAAATTTGGGACAAGAAAAATCATTCAGCACAAATTTTACAAGATCTGTGTTCAGCCTCCCAGATTAAACCCTTGATGCTTGCTTAGATGACAGAAAAAGAAAACATCTCAGCTAAAGCCTTTATTTGAAATATAAATTAAACAAACAGTGTAACCTTTCCAGGTTACTACTAAAGAAAAAAAGTTTAATCCTCCACCATTTATACAGCCACCATTTGCTCTAGTTTTTAAACATCTCAAAACTTAGGTGCTGCTAAAACTACAGACAAAATCATAGAATCTTTAAAACTAACGGAAGAGATTGTTTTTAAAAGCAGAAGAAACAAATATCACCTTGGTATCCCATTTTACAAAACATCCACATTTATGACAAATATCCTGAGCAATTTGTGCTATTTTTTTCTAGCTCTCCATCCCAAACTATACCACTGTCCTATTCTAAGGGAAGTTATGGTTGCAACAAGTAGATTATCTGCCCAATATGCAACCAAGATTTTATCAGACTACGTACTTTCTTGTAACCCATACTGTCATCCAGAAACAAGTAAAATTGCTTGGACTTTCATCCCTACTGCACCATATTCCAAAATAAGAAGAAAAAAAAAAAAAGAAATTTTTTCTTTTATTCATATTACAACAAATATTGTTATGTGAGAAATACCTCTTCCAGAAAAAAAATACTGAACTTACCTTTTTATACATCTAACATTAAAACTATTCTGAAAACCTACACTGATTTTAGTCATCTTAAATTTGCATTATACCATATAAAGTATAAGAAGACAATTCTGTGAATAATTTCATAAATAATGGAAAAAATGCTGTTTAAGCAACTGATATAAAGTAATTTTGCTTGAAACTTTCTTTCCTGATGTAAACAGAAGTCAATGCACCTGCTTTTTATTCCTCAGTTCAGAAGAGTATTTTTTTATAACCATAGAAAAGATCATTATTGAGATACTTAAGTGTCAAAAATATATCAGTAGTAAGATTGCATTAGTGAAAACAAATTCTCTTGTGGTAGACAAGTTGAAAATGAGTCATAATTGTGTCCTTGAGACAACTAAGGCCAACTGCACACTGGATTGCATTAATAAACCTGCTGAGCAAAGCAGTAGACTGAGTGAAAAAGTTCCCTATTCTGCACTCCTAAGGCCTCATCTGTAGAACTAAATCCAGCTTAGGGCTCCACGTAGCAAGACAGACACTGAAATGCTGCATGAAATCCACTGAAAGACCACTGAGTTAGGTGGCTGAGAGAAATGGGGGAAGTGAAAACTAAATTTCTCGGTAGGGTTTTCTAAATCTCCATGTTTGGAGATTTTTAATGGCTAACAGATGAGAGTGTGAGAAAGCTGACAATTTTGAAGTTGGACCTGTGGTGAGCAGGGTTAGAACAGATGATCTCCAGAGTCACCCTAAGGTTTTTCATGATGTTATGAATAAATCATTTTGCAATGATTCATCTTCTTTTAAGTTTGTTATTTAAGGAGTTATCTAAATCACACTGCCTGACAGAAGTCAGGTAGAACTAAAATTTCTATGATTTAAAAGCTAGTTCCTTACCAGATGCGAAGGTACATCACTTGATTGAAGCTAGTGGTTTTGGATTGTGCACCTTTGTATACAAACTTTTTATTATGAAAAATCTTGCCTACCTTACCTAAGCATAGAATTTTCAATCAGGCAATGTCTACTTGAATGACAGAGTAATCGGTATTAGATGAAGGGATTTCAGATAATCCTAATTCAACACTTCTCATTTCAGTTTGAAGCATCATTCATTAAAATAATATCTTAGGGCAAAATCCTACATTCCTATTGCCAGTAATGCCATGTCCTTCTGAAACTGCAATTTGTGTGACCCTTTCTATAGGTTTTTAGTGTTTTTACTAACACTAAGCCTGTCAAAATAGTACCTGCCACTAGATGAGCCTAACAGGAAGTATTTTATTTGCCGTGAATGCAATCCAGTTCAAAATCCAATCATATCTGTTTATCAAGACCTAATCCCATCTACTTGAATAAACTCTCCTGGGGATGGAGTATCATAAAAAAAAGGATCATCTTGTCTTATTGGGAAAAATTTAGCAGATACATCCTTTTCCCAGTGAGGTACTACTATAACAAGACCCCTTGTTTCTCTACAAAAGATTAAAGAGAAATTTTTCACTTCTTTTTTTGTTCACCCTGGGGAAAATTTTTAAGTACTTTGAAGAACAAACAACTCTTAGAGATGTTCTTCGAAACAAGCATCTAAAAACTTCTACAGAACTTGGGCTAAAGGACCATTGTGACAACTGACATCTTTATTATGCATTTCTGCTTTCAGATTTAACATCCAAACCTCAGGGGTAGGTGATATCATACCAAATACTCCATGCAATTTATGTAGGCTAAAGAAACATACCTTCAAAATGAAGGTAGGAATCTATTATTAGTCTAATTAAAGTCTTACAAGTTTAACTGAAGGATTATTATTAGTCCAGTTATGCAACTCATCCTAATAAGGACAATTAAAACTGACATTCACAAACTTTCTAATGCATACTTCTTTCTCTGGTATTCTTCTGCTCACTCTAGGTTTCTGTACTCCTTTCTTTTGTCTTTCTATGTTCCCCTAGCTTCACAGCTTATGGTGTTTCTCCCTCAAGGAGAAAGAAGGACAAGAGTTACAAAAATTTGTCAGCACCCCACCTTCTTTGCCAGGAGTATGATATTCATCATTTATTCTACCTTGCTCTTGGGTGTGCTTGGAGTAATTTTAATGTATTTTTTTAACACAATGAACTAACCAGCTTCCTTCTCCTTGTTTCACAACTACATATTATATATGAATTTGCTGTATATGGTTATGTGTTTTAATCTTTTCTCTGCTATCCCTAAAACTGGTTTTAACAGCTCTCAAGGTTGCACTAATTCAATGACCATTGGTGAGTTGTTTATAGCTCTGCTACCTCTAGTATCATGCTGTGTTTGTACTTTGAAGACCTATGCTATCATTTTGTATTTGTTCATTTCGGTAACCTCTGTTACATCCTTCAAGCTGCGGTTTGCTGATAACTAAGGTTTTATTAGCAGAGGCTAATCATGCATATATCTTTGCTCACAGTCAGTAATAGTTCACTCCTCAGAACTATGTTATATCTGAATACACACACACACAAACACAATGCTCTGGTAACAACTCACTACACTAGTAGCTGCTAGCTATTGCAATGTTATTGAAATTGCCTGAAAATAATATACCCACCACTTACAAAGAACAGTAATTAAATTCTCTCCAAGGTGGGGACTTCCTAATTGTAATGCACATTTCTGTGCTCTGTTTATAAGAATTCATTGAGTCTAGGGACAGTCTTCATGAACTAAAAATACTGACAGACACTAGTCCATATGGATTTTTTTCTGAAATTCTACATATTGAGGGAGTCAGATGAGAATAGTTTGAGGAAAAGCAAAAATCAAGATCACAACCCTGGACTTGGAGACCCTCTATTGAAGCCTTTGCTCAAAGCAGGGTTAAGTGGATAAGAGATAAAGCTGCTGCTCTTGAACGCTCTTGTGATCGTTACCACAGCTTGTTTCTGATGTATGAAGTAAATCCAATTTATTATATATTGGCACTGAATAAAGAGTACACATATGGGGTAGATTAATATGTCTCAGCTGACAACCTGTTACTTGTTTGAGAAAGTATGAATATAGCAGAAGTTTTTCTCTGCACCAGAAAAGTTCTGTTCATCTCTGGCAGTCGAAAAGTTGTAAATAGGATAAATATTTGCCAGACTTCAGTCATACTGGCCAGAAGTGACATTTGTCATGTTGACGCTTACTTGCTATATAACTTCTGAAAAAAAGGCTAACAACAAATAATGTCAAGAAAACATTAAACATAAGGACAGGTTTACTTTAAATTCTGCCTCAGGTCCCAAACAAGGGTCAGAAGGCCTTTTTGGATGGTGTGCTGTGTTTAGTCAGGAAAATGTTAACTTTCTTTTCAGTGGCTGGTATGAAGCTGTGTTCCTGGATTTATGCTGAGAGCAGTATTGATAAGGTCTTAGCTGATGCTGGGGAATGCCTACAGCAGATTCAAGGTCTTTTTCTGCTTCTAATACTGCAACTGCATTCCCAACTGTCTCTCCCTACAGGCAGTATAGGGAACACACAGGTCAGACAGCTGACCCCAACTGGCCAAGGGAGTATTTCATTCTATAGTACGTCATGCTCAGGGCATGCTAACACTCTCTCTGACTCCTTCATTAGCTGCTTTGCTACCTCCTGTGCTGGCTCATTCATGAGGGAGTTGGTGGGTTTGATTATTTTTCCTGGTCATGCTATCACTGATAGGGTTCACTTTGAATTTGCTACAATACCTCTCGGGCTCCAGCCCTTGGGCTCTGTCTCTTGGGCTGCGATCACTCTTGGTTTGCGGCTCTCAGGCTCTGATTCTCACTTCTCAGCACCTGGTTGTGCATTGCTCACTGGGTCGTGAGCAACTATATCATAATTGTATCATATTGTATCATATGTTTTATTTCCTGTTATTTTAATTACTTATTAGTAGCAGTATTTGTATATATTAATTCAGATTCAATTAGTAAATAGTTCTTATCTCAGTTTTATGAGCTTCCTTGTCCTTTTCCCTCCAATTCTCCCTCTTCACTGGAGGAGGGGAGGGGGAATCTGTGAGAGTGACTTGGTGGTATTTTGCTAGCTGGACTTAAACCATGACAGTCTTTTTTGGTGCCTAATGTGGGGCTCAAAGGGTTGAGATAAGAACAGGTCTGATTACTGTGTGTTAAAAGGAAACTGTGTGGTAAGTATTTGTTACAGAGATGTGGTCGTGGCTGATCAGCACATTAAGTTCTTGACTTTTTAAGCTGTTGATAGAACGGTGGGATTTACTGCCTTGTGGGCTCCTTATGATACTGATCATTTATGTTCAAACCAGATTGAAGAGTTTTATTTGGCTGGTCAATATATTACTGCTTTAGGGAGCAATCATGAATCCGTATGCGGTACTGGCAGCACCCTGGTGCTTTGTGTGTTATCTCGGGGAGACACTCACCAATTACACGTTTCTCCTTTTCTCCTCTGGGACACAGCCTACAGGAGAAATTATTCAGTGGGTTGGATGTGAAGGAATTATTCAGTTGGTTGGATGTGTGGAAATTATTCCAATTTTCCCCCTCTTCTCTCTGGTCAACGGCACAATTGTATGAGTATTTGGGAAATTTTTCATGGTCTTGAGGTAACCTATGGCTGGGGATGAGCTTGCTTCTGAATGCTCTCCTGACGTTGTTTATAGTTAAAAAACTATTTGGGAAAACTGTCCCATCTGCTACAGGTGTTTGGGGCAGAGGCAGTCTCTGTGCAGGCACCCAAATTGCCCTAATGCGAAGGGTGGCGATGCAGACCCACATAGCGGGCAAACCAGCAGTCCAAGCCCACACTGCTAAGCCACTCTCTGTGCCAGCTCCACCTCCCATGGCTACATCACCCACACGACTACTCCACCCTCCATCCCATGCCAACTCCATCCCCACAGCAACATAAACACCCCTCGATAGACACTGCAGCTCCACCTCCCTCTGTGCCTCTGTCTCCTTCAACGGCTTCACCTCCCACAACAGCTCTGCCTTCACAACAGCTCTGCCTTCCACAACAGCTCCATCTTTCACTGCAGCTCCGCTTCTCAAAATGGCTCCACCTGCAAGGAGCAGTAATAGTGCATTAAACTGCAAGGCACTAGCATAGAGCAGCTATAAGGCTTTAAAACTGAGATGCAGACATTATCCTTGTTTGTGGAAATGTAGCTCCCCATATAAATTCTCTATGAGTTCAAGACAACTAAGTAGGCTATGACATAATTTTTTATGTTAATTTGTATATACATTGTACAATAACAATTTTAGGCTAAACATTGTCTGCTGTATGATTATTTTTATGTGATACCACTTTATGCAAGAGCAAGAAGTCACAGAAAGCTAAATGCAGGAAAACATTACTCCTGCATTTATTATTATTATTATTTTATCTAACAGCTCTATTGGGTGTAGTTATCTCAACAGCAAGAGGAATTTGTCCCAGATAAAATCCTTAAAGATTAACAATGAGAAGAGTTGTCAGTACCTTCTCTTTTTTAAAGCAAAGTTGAGCATTCTATAAAGTGCCAAACACTCTCATTTGAGCTGTCATCACCAATCAAAGATCACTAATCTTTGGGAGAAGTACACCTCTATAAAAGGCCATGTTCAACACCTACGTTATTAGTGACCTTTAAAGAGGATGGGAATAGTTCAGTTGGAAGGGACCTACAAAAATCATGTAGTCCAACTGCCTGACCACGTCAGAGCTTCAGATTTAATTAGCAAATAATTTTTTATATCCTTTTTATTGGGGTCAACTCACCCATGTGAGTTAACTAGAGAGCCTTGAGTGAGAAGTGAGGATTGACTTCACTTATCCAGAGTTAGTCAAATCTAACTCCCTTCCAACTGAGCCAAACCGAAGTATTGGAGAAAATTTGATCATTTATCGTAAACCAGTCTGATTTCCTAACTTCCAGTTTCATTATATTTGGTTTTGAGGCCAATTATTGTATTACTACATTTTTTAAAGAAATCATTATTGTGACTCTAAGGAAGAAATATTAATATCAAAACAGATCCGATCATCTGTTTTTCCAAGGATTCCCTTTTGTGCTAATTAAACAATTGTGGTGAGAATAGACTCTCCATTATGGTGATAATGTTTTGCAGATGTTTGTGCGTGTTTCCTGTTCCCTCTCTGATACACCAGATGTTTTGTTACACGTAATTTCCTCTCTGTAAGTACTACCTATGCCACAGCAATTCCTGAAAATTCTATATATAGAAAGTCATATGGCAGAACCCATTATACAAGAAAGTTAATCTAGTTAGTAATTTCTGATCTTCCAGAACATTTTTAATTCATCAAGAGGAGAAAAAATAAATATTAAAAAGAAAAATCTGTTTAGAGTTCATCTACAGTGAGCACATGATCAGTAAGCTATGTGTGCATTGTACTCTGCTTCTCTTCTGCTGATATTGTGCATACACCACACGTTAATAATGCAAGTATGACAACTAGCTTGTTCTTAGGTAAACAATGAAAAATTTTATTTAAGCTGCCTTGGAAGAATGGAAGGCTGAACCAACCCAAATTGGATATGACCATGATGTTCTTCTGGGACTTTAGTCTAAATAGCTGAATAGTAAATAAAAGCTTAGTTATTTTAAGTAGCTTTAGGTTGCATGACTCACTAATATTCATGGAACTCAGTCAACTAAATCCACAAATGGCAGTTGGAAAATATTAAACCAAGCTGAAGGTTATATACGCAGAACACTATAAAACCAATAACATTTCTTTTTTTCCTCACTTCTCATAAGGCTAAGCAGTATTTCAGCCTCAGAGCTGCAGTTCATATCTCTGTTCCAATAACCAGTAGAGCCTGTTCTTTTGAATGCTTTGTTCTAATGTTCTCCAACAATTATAGTATGCAAATATCTTTCTTCACTACACTTGCTTTATACAGCTTTACACAGAGAGATTCGCAATGTTTCACTGCATTAAGTACATACATTTAACAAAGTCAGTTAATGAAATAACTGGCGTATGCTAATAACAGCAAAGCAGACTCAACCTAACACCACAGCAGAACAGAATAAATACTGCAAGGTAACTTGTATCAAAGGATTATGCATTTTGTCTATCTGCCAGACATTCTTCTGACCCTCTTGCACCTCAGAATTAAACATACACACTCTCAACAGCTGTTAGATTTCTGTGCTACTTGTTTACTAGTTTATTTTGCTAAATATCTCCTGTAAAAATATCCAGGAAGCTGGGATTTTGAGAAAGGTCCATCATGTTGAATATGTTTGGGTTTAATTTCCTTTCTTGCTTATGAACTTTATCAGGCAAACTGATTTCCATGGCATACAGCATTGTACAAAGGATGACAGCTTTTCATCTCTAATACCTCTTGCTGTGACAATGACACCTGCATTTATTTTATATCTCCTTTAACAGGATTTTGAAGGATAATGCAGTCAGCTCAATTTATGCCTCAGTTCTCAAGACAAGGTTAAGAATATAATAAACATAACTTAAACAGACTCAAGTGAAAACAAATGTACTTCCCACATTTCATCATTCTCTGTGCAGTGCAGGTTTGTAAGAAGAAATCTCCTTGCCAAAAAAGAGATCATATCTTTTTGTAATCATGAGTATTGTGCACAAAAGGACGTTTCTAACCTTTTTAAAGCACCTGATACTATCCTTGACATGTTTTGATCATCAGTGTTACAAAGACATCAGAACTCTGCAACAGATGACTACAAAATTTTCCACAAAGTCATACTATACCTAATCTACAGTAACAGAAAGACTCTTCCTTTTCTCATCATCTGTGCCCTCGAACATTTCTATTCTGCTTTACACTATCCAAGAGTGGAATTTTTTTGTATTATTTATTTACATCTTATTTATGTTTTGAACTGAAGCATCACACCCCCTCCCCCCCTCCGCCATGTTTATACATCCCCTTACAGAGAGAGTTGTACAATACAGAAAAGGCTCCTAAAAATTCTTCAGCAGAAGATTTAAGGGTACACAGCACAAACACAATTGTTAGAAAGGATGCAGAACAAGCCATGGAAGCTGAAGACATTCTATTTTGTTCTGAACTGAAGAAAAAATTAACTGTGGGCTAGAATTAGTAGCAAATTCTGATCTTCTGTGTTGAACTGATATTCAACACAGTTGTATTTTTCTTTAGACCAAACAATTATTTGAGTCTCATCTTCCATTACATACTCAGGATTTTTCCAAGTTCCAAAAAAGATAAGCCTGGAGATATTAAGGAACTCTTAAAGAAATTTCTAAAAATATAAGGTAAACAATAAAGCCAAATTTGATACATTATGTTAAAACACCAAGTTTTAAAAATTTTATTGGTAAGTCACTCATTATTTTTTTGAGATTGGCCAAACAGGGTAAATGTAAATAATGTATTTAAAAAATTCAAGCAAGTACCACTGAAGTGTTTGTCTGCTCTGCTGCATATCATTAAATTCGAACAGAGATTAGCATTCTGATAACATGCCCTCAAATGTAGTTCCACTAAAATTAACACCAGGACTTCTCCAATATTCTTGGTTCTTGATCCTAGAGGCAAGCAATCCTTTTTCCTGATGAAGGAATATAATTAAAGGCACAGTTTTATAGATAAGCAAGTGAGTATATATAAACAAATGAGAGCCTGAAGAAGAATCACAGGTTACCAGGAAAACACTGGCAAGCAAAACAAGGGAGTCCTAGATGCTCCAGTCCGCAAGCCAACTTCTTCAGGGGCCCATCTGAAGTGCCTCTGTGCGAACAAAAGGAGTGTGGGAAATAAACAAGAGGACTCAGAGGTGTGCACACGCATGAGGGACTGTGAGCTCACTGACATTGCGGAGATGTGGCGGGACAGCTCATATGACTGGAGTGTCAGAATGGAAGGATACAGGCTCTTTAGGAAGCACAGCCAGTGGAGACATGGAGGGGGTGTTGCTCTCTACCTCAGATACCAGCTGGAGTGTGTGGAACTCCATGGGGGGATGGATGAGGAGCTGACAGAGAGTTTATGGGTCAGGATTAAAGGGAGGGCAGGGAGAGGGGGTGCTGTAGTAGGAGTTTGCTACAGGCCACCTGGGCAGGATGAGCGAGTGGATGAGGCCCTCTGCAGACAGAGAGCAGCAGCCTCACGGTTACAAACCCTGGTCCTCATGGGAGACTTCAACCACCCTGATACCTGTTGGAGGGACAACAAAGGAGGGCACAAGCAAGCCAGGAGATTTCTGGAATGCGTTGATGACAATTTACTTCTCCAAGTGACAGAGGAGCTGAGGAGGAGGGGTGCCATGCTGGACCTTGTTCTCACCAACAGGGAGGGGCTGATGGGGAATGTGAAGCTCAAGGGCAGCCTTGGCTGCAGCGACCATAGAATGGTGGAGTTTGAGACCCTTAAGGACATAAGGAGGGTTCACAACAAGCTCACTACCCTGGACCTCAGGAGGGGAAACTTTAACCTCTCCAGTGAACTTACTGGAGAGGTTCCTCAGGAAGAAGCCTGAGTAAGACTGTTAGACCAGCACAGTGCTGCTTTATTCTAATTTCAGCCCTGCTCCTTGCCCCCTTTGCTCATACACTTCACAATTGTCTCTAAAATATAATTTGTTCTTCATTATACTATTTTGTCTCAAATTAACTCATACTGACTAATCATCTCACAACAAAGCCTGCAATAACAATATCACCATGTACATTAGTTAATCTTATGAATAAGATTTTACATGTGTCAGTGTAAAACCTAAGAGGAGGAAGGCACAGCCCAAACCCTTCTTATATTTCATGCTAAACTCACAGATGTTATATGGTCCTGTGTAGAAATAAAAGTAAATGGACATTTTTCTGGCCTTCTTATTTGCTTGAGATACAGCCACTCTCTTTTCTTAGGTAAAATAACAAGAGAAATATATTGTTGCCATAACAACCATATTAAATAAGATTGAGGTTAAAAAGTCTTTTACAAATGTTTTCAAGAAATAAGCTAATTTTAAAATGTTCACAAAGAGCACTACAAAAATAAAATAAAATATGCTGGAATATAAGCGCAAAACCATAGAAGTGTTACTATAGTAACCTATGTTGTAAAGTACTATTCATGCAGTGTGTTCCTGAACAGATAAATCATCCTTATTAACTGTTAGGTATATCTCTGCAATAAGTTAGTAAAGTTACAGACTCTCTAGACATACTTATGTCATTACATCTGGTTGTGTGTGTAAAACATTTAAAAATAAACAAAAAATAGCAAGGTCCTGAATAAATCCGAAGAACAGCAGCTGTGTTTAACACCACAAAGATTTACATTAACTCTGTTATTAAGTAATTAAACATGAGAAGGTCAGGAATATGACTCTCAATATTTTTATGAGTTAAACTAAATCTAGGTGAGACATCATACATTTTATGAAATTAATTTTTTCCCAAAAATTATTCAACACAATAATCTATTTCTTAATTTCAATGATTAATTTCAATGATTTATCAGTCCAATATTTATATTTTGCCTCTAAATCTTTGACCAAATTGTATTTCAGGAGTTTCTTATGTCAAAAGGCAACAGCAGAACCAAGTAGTTTGGTTGTCTTCATTTTCCTTAGACAAGAACAATTACTTTTCAAATTGAAAAGCACTGGAACAGGTTGCCCAGAGAAGCTGTGGATGCCCCGTCCCTGGCTGTCTTCAAGGCCAGGCTGGATGAGGCTTTGAGCAACCTGGTCTAGTGGAAGGTGTCCCTGCCCATGGCAGGGGGGTTGGAACCAGACGGTCTTTAAGGTCCCTTCCAACCTAAATCATTCTGTAATTCTATAAAATATCACTGATATTCAATATTTGTTATTAAGAAAAATCAGAGAGAACTGAAAATAGATGATACAGTATGATACAGATTTTTGCATTATCCTCATGAACTAAATATTAAACCAGTGTATGCTCTGGATATTTATGGGAGGTAACAGCTGTTTGGGATCAGGCTTACATTCATTTTAGAGAGATACATAAGCAGCTTTCAAGAATGCACCTCAGCAGTTAGCCATAGTTCATTGGTGCACAATACTTTTGCAATGTCACATAAAATAAATAAGTGCTTGTATTAAAACTTTCCTCAATCTAATTAATGTCATTAATTTAGGCAAGTTAGACAATTCAGAAAAAAACATGCCTACTTTAAACTTGACTCTACTTTGCATGCTGAGATATTAAAATAAATCATACTTGTATTATTTGAAGATCATACATAAAACTGCCCTATATCCATCAATTTTAAACAGATTTTTAAATTAATCATTAGTAACTGCAGATGTAGGCAGTATAAATATGAACTTGGAGAATAAATTGAATCTACCTATAGAAAATGAGAGCAATGCCAGAGAAATTCATGATATACCGTCTGACTCCCGCATCAGTCCCTACACATCTCTCTGGGACCATATATCATGACTTAACCTAGTTATTATACACATTAAACCACAGTTTGACTGCATGCCCATTCACATTACTACGACTAAGATTATCTTGTGGTCAGACGTATTAACAATTAAGCATAAGGGCAAGTTTTTTTTCCACAAAATAAAACAAAGTATGAAATTACTGAATTCACAAAAAACATGGATATGTGGGTATTTGAGTCATGCTTCTCCATTTCACATAAATAAGAGCAGAAATTGATCTCTGACGTTGTAGTACAAAATATGCTAGACTGTTGGATTTACAGCTATTGCTCTCAAATCACTCTATAGTTATCAATGCTATATCTTATAAGCTATATTTTTGTCCAAAACATATTTACAAGAGTAGTGAAATAAATTTGAGAGCTGACCATGTATAAGTGATATTAATAATGGCAAAATAATCATTCTCCAGAACACTGTTAATTTTAGATTAGCTCACAGAGGTAGCACAATTCCAGAATATCACTGAAGTAATAATTCAAGTAGACATAGGGAAGAGTGCAATAGGGCAGTAACAGAAATATAGAAATTAATATATTAAAATAACAGAAATTTATTAAACAGCTTACAGCTTTATGTCTCAATATCTGCTACAGTTGACTTTCTCTGATATCTCAAAAAATATTATTGACATGCCTTTAAAAGCTTTTGTATTGCCTAAAATATCAGTTAAAGTAAGCAAACACATCTAGGCATCATCACTTTGGTAAGCCAACATTCTCATCTAACTAAATACTACTGTCATTCTGGACAGAGTCTATGCATTTATTTTACAGCGAGCTAGATTTCTGTTTATTGAATGCATGTGTGAGACTACATATACGAATCTTGATGTAGAATATGAATGTTTACATTTATTTCAATGACTGCTACATTTCAAATATTTTACTTTTCTTCACCAATGCCCAAGTATATCCTTGGAGCCAAGGGACTGAGTAAGAAATTAACATTTGAGGTTTATTAATGCTAAAACAAAACAAAATGGTTGTTTCTTACAAACCTTGTCATTGTCCTGCTTTGAAGTGCAGTCAATAAATTGTTCTTTTAATAAAAATGTCAATGTTTACATAGGACAGATAAGAAAACCAGAACAATTTAATGTTCTTGCTCTCTCTCTTTAGTGGTTCTGCAATGACAGCTGCACAGACATTCATGGAGCTGCTTGTGGCAGAACAGATGCTCCTGATATACAAACAGGAAACAAACAGACAGTGTCCCATCGATCACTATCCAACAATATTAAACCTCAATGAAACACTTGTGGGGAAAAAAAAAAAAAAAAGGCTTCAAAGAGACCATGAAGAAGAAAGATATAAAGGCAAAAGAAGAGAGGAAATAAACTTTTTTGTTGTTGTTGTTGCTCTGACTAAACATAAGTACATCACATTCACCTTATATTCACATCATTCAAGCCTGCATCTTGAATACTGTGTTCAGTTTTGGGCCCTTCACAAAAAGACAGAATTGAGGTGCTTCAGCATGTCCAGAGAAGGGCAACAAAGCTGGTGAAGGGTCTGTGCAGAAGTTTTATGAAGAGCAGCTGAGGAAACTGGGATTGTTTAGCCTGGAGAAGAGGGGGCTCAGGGGAGACATTATTGCTACATGAAAGGATGTTGTAGAGAGGTGGGTGTTGGTCTCCTGGCAAGTCACAAGGGATAGAAGAGGAAAAGGCCTCAAGTTGCACCAGGGGAGGTTTAGATTGGAGATTAGGAAAAATTTCTTCACTGAAAGGGTTGTCAGGCATTGGAACAGGCTGCCCAGGGAAGTGATGGAGTCACCATCCTTGGGGGTATTTAAGAGACATGTGGATGAGGTGCTTAGGGACATGATTTACTGGTGAACTTAGCAGTGTCCGGCTCACAGTTGCACCTGGTGTTCTTAAAGATCTTTTCCAATCTAAACGATTCTGCTCTGATGTTATACAACCTCCTCCCCAGAATGTAAATCAAAGACTGAAAAAGATATGCCACATAGATAAACCAACTGCTTTTCATACACAAAGAAGACACAGCCAAATAAATATTGTGAGGAGAAATATTAAAAGCAAAATGTGGGATGGAGGGCCAGGCTCTTCTCAGTGGTGTCCAGCGACAGGACTAGGGGCAATGGCCATAAACCGGAAAACAAAAGGTTCAGCCTTAACACTTCTTCCCTGTGAGGGTGACAGAGCACTGAACAGGCTGCCCAGACAGGTGGTGGGGTCTCCTTCCCTGGAGACTTTCCAAAGCCGCCTGGACTTGTTCCTGTGTGATCTACTCTCGGTGATCCTGTTCTGGCAGGGGGGGGGGGGCGGGCATGACCTCTAGAGGTCCCTTCCAACCCCTACCACTCCATGAATCTGGATAAAAGTTTTACTTCTGCAATATATTAACTGTGAACTAAAGTCATGAAAGGATGATTTATCCATTCTGTAACAGTATTTTCTTTTGTCTATAAAATAACTCATACTACCTTCAAAAATGGATTGAATGTCTAAATTCAATTTTTATTTCATTTTCTTCTGTAAGAAGAAAAAATCCTATTGTATTTCCATAGAAAACAAGAAGAAACCTAAGCATTATAATAGAGGGCCAATGAAATGTACATAATCCACCCACTCTTTTTGATTTCTCCCGACTTTTTTATCCATAAGCTTTTGAGAAGATACTTCTATATTTTTCATATTCAGGAACCAATTTGATTAATCTTCAGAACAGAAAAATTATCAATATTACAGCTTTCAATTTATGTTTTATTCACCAGAGGTGCATGCTGATTAATTTCATTTTGTAAATACACTGCTGAGATTTAATATGCAACAATTCAGAAATGTCAGCAGCTAGGTGAGAAAAAGGTTCAACTCAAGGTAGGCAGACAAGGTCTTTGGATCAGCAGAGAAAAAGAAGATACAGGGATAAAATATGAAATAGCGTAAACTAAAAAGCAAAGCAAATGTCACATCACAGATCCAATAATGTTTCTGTACCAGGTTAAATTTCTCAAACACTCTAAAGAAGCTTTTAATTGAAAATGACTGAAATAAAGATGAAAGTTAAAAAGCTTAGTAGAAAACTCAGCTTGTACTTTCCACAGTGTCAGAGGAGTACTACAGTTTGCCAGACCACAAAGTAGATTTTTAGTGAAGCAAGTGGAATATAGTTCCCCAGGATTTGTTCATCTGTCACCATGCAGCAGGAGATCTCACCATACACACCTCTGCTGTGATTCCTGCCCTTCTGGACAACCAGGAGAGTCTGATAAACACATATCCTAATAATGTCTAATATTTAATCAGTGACACAGAATTCTTCACCTCATTTGACTCTACATAAGAATACGTCACAAAAACCAATAGCATAAATCTTTATGCTGAAATAATTTTTCCACTGCAACTTTATAAAGTTTGCATAACATATACCACGTACAGCTTAGATCTGACTGTAATAAGGAGGCAATACGTAAGTGTAAATTACTGAGTTATTAATAACATTGCATTCATAAAGATGGAATCTGTGAGTGTGCTGAGATGAATGCCCAAAAGGGGCTCTAAATGTTGAAAGATTTTCTCTGACATACTAAGAACAGGAAGTGCAAATAAAATTAAACTTGATAACTATAGCTATTACACCATATTCAAACCTATTACAGTTAATTATTTTTTTTAATTATCAAAGAAGGAATAATTTAAAATTAATTTTTTATTGAATTGCACTACTACTTTCATTAAATTCTTCTAAAACTTTTGAAACTTTTCCACTGAAGACAGAAGAAGCAGGCATAAACTAATGAAAAAAAAGTTCAAGACCTAATTAGGACACTTTCCCAAACTGTAGTTTGCTGCTTTTACAATGCTGTGCTTAAAATTACTAAAAGAAAGGAAGCAGGGAGGGAATTTTTCCACTGAATGACAGACAATTTCTCTCCTGTAGGCAATATTCATATAGAAAAAGTTGAAAGAAAAACTTAGCATCATTATAAAAACCTACTCAGGTGACTCATGCTGAGAAACAGTACCTGAAGTCATTTAAGTTTATTCTTTTTAACTGACCAGATTTAAAAATCTGACAATCCTTTGAGAGAGGTGAGCACAGATTTCATATATAGGCTATTTTCATTGACTGTGGAAAGATTCATACCACATGCAGAACGGCATTTGACTTAGATTTTTTTATTACAATTTGAATTGCATTTCAGTAATACTTACAGGCCCAAACCCACAGGATGTCATATTGTACCAACTACCATGCAAACATAAAGTGAGAAAAATTCCCTGCCTTAGGTTGTTTTCCTAACATATCAGGCTGTAAATATTTGAAAATATAAATGACCAAAGTTATTTGCCCAAGGTCACAAAAAGCCTTTTTAAAATTTGTTCCACAGGACACCACTTTGTTATTGTTTTCCATGTGAGAATATTTGTTACGTTAGTACATTTTACATTAAAAATAATTAATTGAGAAACAATGCTTCTAGTCCTGTACTGCCCTCAGATGAACCATGGTATTCTTTGATAATAAAAACATTAACTATCTCAAGAGTGGAAGAAAATGGCATCAATTCCAAGGCTCTTTTTTTCTTTCCTTGTGTAAACTTTAATTAGTATGTGCTGCCTGATTCTTTTTAATGGCATCTTTAATGTTCTTCAGTATTATTGCTTGGTAATGTAATATTATTTCTGCTTAAGTTTCTACTCTGAGCAGGAATAAGTTTCCGTATGTACACTTCTGGACTACTTACATCTAATAAATTTTTACTAAGAGTCTTGCTACAAGGAAAGATAACAAGAAATCTAGTCAATGAAATTGCCTCGAGTTATGATAGAAGGACATGACTGAAAGTGGTATTGATTCAAAAATAACTATATTTGATGAAAGAAAGCACTAATATAGCTACTGTGTTGCATCCAAATTCAGTCTTTCACTCAAGTCTTACCAATTATTTCTTTGTGGTTAGTTCATACCAGTTTTGTGAGCACACATTGTATGAAAGTTGATTTGTAGATACCTGAAGAAATTATATGTATATTTCCTGTACCTTTAGTTACTAAGATTTCAGAAGATTTGGCTTCTGCAACAGGATGCTGTAAGTAGAATGGTCAAAATAGCAACAACCTTTTCTCTTACACTAATAAGAAAAATGTTCTATTTGAAAGCCTATTATTTCCACCAGCTGAAAGGTCATTCCACTCACCCAACAAATTTCAAATCAAATTTACCACTGGTAATTCCTTTATGACACTCCCATTTGCTGTATCATTTATTCCAAGGTAAACATATAACATGATAAATTACTCTTTAACAATCATCCTTGGAAATTTTCTAGAAGAATTATCCTTTCAAGAAAGAGCATGCACAGAGTAAACAGTGATGTGCCTATTTGTCATTGTAAACTTCTTGTGGATGTTTACAACTCAGTATTAAAATAAATTAATTCCATGTGGACCACAGGTATTTCCTTGACATTTACATTATTGTATCCTCAATAACCAACAGTCAGTATAGGCTGGTTTTATGGCTATAAATGTTATAAATAAGGCTGAGCAGGATGAGTAAATTCCTTTGAAATCTTACCATTTGTTTTGGAACTATAGAATCAGTTACATCCTTCCTTACAATTTTCAGGTGACCTTCAGAATATCAATTATGTAATAGAAATGAATTAAGACTATGTCTTGTAACTTTCTATAAACAATAGAAGGTGTGTACTGATGAATTCAAGGACTGGGATAAAACATGAGAGTTCTGATAACTTCAGTAACTTAATGGATGGTTGAAAACATTTTCACTTAAAAGTTATTCCTTATATCTTAACAGAAAAAGCTATTTGCAACAGCGTAATTTTTTTTCTGAGAAATTATTTTTGGTTTGAAAAAAAAAGTCCTGATTTTACAAAAAGAAAAAAAAAATCCCTTAAATATAATTACAGAAACGCCTTTATAATAGTAATGTGATTCCTTTCCTTTTTAGCCACGGGCTCCAGTGAGACATGATTTACATCCCATGGTTTATCTCAATGGCTAAATACTCCTATGTTACCCTGCACTAAAAAGAGAGATACACATTATACACCTGTGTCTCCAGCAAAGGACCCCTAGAAGCCACAAAGCCACAGGGGCAGTACCATGTCTGAATTAAATCCATTTTCATTAGGTACAGTGGTATTTTCTAATATAACTACTGATTTTTCACTAAAAACACTTTATTTCTTTGCAAAGTAAGTGTAAATGGAGGTGTGGGGGGGAACATCATACTCTGATCAACTGAAGGATATAAGCAGGTCTACGTTAGTTAAAGGTGACGTATAGGCATTAAGAGAGATACAGATGGGCATAATTAAAGCTATTGTTACAAGAAAATACAAAAATTGTAGGAAATATTTTTATAAAGTTTTCAGAACAAGGACTGTGTTTTCTAGCTTACACAGTATGTTTAAGTAAAACTTTATCAGTGAAGTCATAAAACAATCAATGATGTAGAATGCATTTCAAAATGGAGAGAGGAATACAGACAGAAAAAAAACCCTTTCAGCTGATTTCACATAGTGTCTGAATTTCAGTCTAATGAGGGATAATTATTGGTGATTCTTTAGCTTCAACAGGTTTGTCAGACGTTGCTATTTCTCTCTACGTATGAGACAATATTTGCATGCCAAACTTTGGAAAAGCTACCTTCTTTTAATTGGACAGATCTCAATAACACTGATACTTACACAGTAAGTTTCAGTTTACCAGTCCATTCATAAAAGGCATATCTAAGCATTTTTCTTCAAAATTTCATATTGGTATCTATTTTTATTTTATGTCAAAAATATGTGATATGTTCATCTAACTTTGCTGCAGTTTGTTCAAGACTAGGCTCAAAATTCTTTTATTCACATTCACTGTAGAATAATCTGCATTTAACAGATCTATAAATCAAAAAGTCTCATAAGTAGTGCAGTACCATATTTAAAATGAACCTACAAAAAAAAAAAAATCATTCCAAGAAAAAAAACATGTAATTCTACCACTAAACACAATATTCATAGCTGCTGCTTCTCACTTATTACCTGCCCAAATGAAATGTTTCAATATTATTTAATGGTCCAACATGATGCGTGAACAAACCAGAGTTTTAGCAGAATCCTCCAAACATGTTTTAAGAACAGACAAGTGAAAGTGGTTTAAACCTTCCACCAAGAAAACCATGACAAGACTAACTTTATCTTATACCCTGATGCCAAGAGAACTTAATACAATCTCTCCTTTAAAGAGATAAAAAACGAAACTTCTTATCAAAAGATACAGTTTCGCCTATGCGGCTGAAGTAATTTAATTCACTGCTTTCACCTGACCAGATTTAAAAATCTGATAATCCTTTGAGAGTGAGCAGGATCAGTATTAAAACATTTGGTCCCAAAAAACTCTTTCTCCGTACTGGGTAAATTTGCTTCTCTCCATAATGGACTCGATCTCTGTCCTTATTCCCTTCAAACACACTTAAGTGCTTATTCTTCCCCCGCTGTGCTCAACAGGAGCAAGTGCTTTTACTTCTCAATCCTTCTTGTTAGAAAAGAAACTAATCTTCTTTCCAGTTGAGGAGCTGAAGCATATGAATTGCTTCACTTGTTTTTCCCAACAAATACAAAATGCAAACCACAGAAGCTAAAATCTACTTATATTCTGCATAAGAATTTTGCCTACAACTCATAAAAACTGTCTGTGAAGGCAAAGAGGATTTTGCAGGCTCAGAACCCAAGGAATAAATTATTTTTTGTTGAACATCTTGTGCATCTGTGTATCCTTATTTATTATTCTTTTTCATTAGTCTTGCAAATGCTTTCTAATGGGCTATAAAATTAAATTTGTTAATGGATAGAGATTAATTTACTTGGAGATTAGAACGTAGTGGCAGATATCTGAAGCACCTAAGTAAAGTGCAAAATGCACATATAATTAAAAACTTATTTAATGAAGGAATATGTTAAAATGAGGACTAACTGAATGTGACAAGACAGTGAAAGGAAGGGTGTATCAGCACCATACGTGCAACACAGAGTGGTGAGCAATTCAGATCACTACTCTGCCTAAACTCAGTCTTTCCTCCCCTATAACCATCACTGTACTTTTCTCTGTGTTAATACACCAATTAATGTTTCACCTATCATTCTTCTCCAGTAACATTCATATACAGTGCAATGCTCTTATTATTTTTTTAGTGCATCTGTACATTTGGGTTTTACTTCAAACACTGAAAACAAATCATGTTCTATTGACTGTACATGCAGGCCTCTGTGTATCTGCATCATCAAGACCTTCTCTTTATAGCATAATTATTTGTTGAAGTGAGATAAATTACACAAACTAACAGAATAGCTTATGGTAGTATATTCTTTAAGTAACAATAAGCCAAGCTACTAAAAAATTATCTCTTAATGGACCCATATATATAGATAACTTCTTTGCTTTATTTTTAAACGTGTAAACAATTTAAAGTTATTAAGAAGGTGAATACTATTTATGCCATTAATAATGTCCATTTTCATATTCCTAACTTTTAAACGTAGTACTACATATTTTATCTACTGAGCATTGCATTTTTGAAGGAAAAATTGTGCTCAAGTGGAATATTAGAAACAAATACTAAATTTCTGGCATTTGTCACCATTTCAGTTCACACCTCCAAGAAATCTTTTAGTGTTCACAAATTCCAAATTACCTTTCTAGACATTTCTTTGTGTTGTCTCTTAACAACAATTTACAAAATAGGAGAACAGATACTTCTTTCTTTTTTACAATATCATAAGTAAATATTCCAAATTAAAAGTAGAATGCTGACCTGAATATTTGTCTGCGTTTAAAAACAGTAGCAGTAAAGTTCATTTTAGTATAAAACTTCTTTGATTGATTTCTACTTGTTTGAAAAATAGCTACTTGATTCTCACTATGAACAGCTGTTTTGAACTAATGATTTGCAGAATGCAGATGAGTTATTTAGCAACTGGGAAAAATCTAAAGTTGAAAAGACATTTACCAGAATCTAGTACAGGAACTGTATGTGTAGTTTCTTGACACACGTCTACCACATCTTGACACACATCTACCAATAAGAGGAGCTGTACTCTATGAAACACTTATTAAAATAAGCAAAGGCACAATGCAAACTGAATGGTTCTGTTTAGGCACGAATAAATAATGTAACAACTAAATGTGCAACTCAGAACAAAAATACCATTAGTGCAAGTAATTATCTTCTTGTATGGCACTGATTATTACTTCTGATAATATCTCTAATGCTATTTGCTATAATAAACAGTGTTAAAGAGATAGTTTGACTATTTTGTATTACTGAAATCCCATTCTTGACAATGTATTTATTTTCTTTTAAATACATTACTGACACAAATGAAGAAAAGCAGTGTTCTGTCCTGGATAAAAGTGCAGATAAATCTGTCTCAGTGATACTCATTGAAGTCTCCCTGCGTAAATAGGTGTAATTTTATTGAGATAAATGGAGCTGAACCAATTTTCAGCTTCACTGACGTTTACAGATTTGAGGAAAGAATGTATCCCTTGTTTTGTAAAAGGTCAGAAGAATTTTGTAAAAGGGCTTAATGTTAAATTTAACTTCATCAGGGTCTCAGAGGTGCAGTAGAATCATTTATTTCTTGAGTGTTCTGTGAAAAGCTGGCAATGTAAGACTAAGGACAGACTTATTTTTACTTACAAATGATGCTTGACTGTTCTCTTTAGTTGATTCTTTAGAAGAGCTAGGCTACAGATTTAGACTTTTCACATGAACTCCTTGGAATTCTGAAACAACAATCAGTTGTACATGTTGAAAAGACCATCCATGTGAAACATGAAGAGGTTCTTGAAGTAACTGATTGACTTTTAAAGAAAATTAATTGCCTTGTTGCCTTGTATTCTCAGAGGAAGCATCATCAGCTTAATACTTGTTTTCTTGACTACTGTAAAACATACTTCTCCCTCAGTCATAGGCAAAGCATATGTTTAATGATACAGAACGGCAAAGCCTATGTGTTACACACATATCCAAATTATTCACCAAAAAAATAACGAAACTTGCAGGTAGCATCAGAGCACTCATTTCTCTGCTATAGCAGTATATCAGAAAAAATATTGTTTACATTGAAATAGTTATGAAAATAAAACTAATATGAAATATAAACAGAATTTTCTTGTTTTGAATAAAGAAAAATGCTTTATTTATTCAGAAGTCTTTGATCAAGCTACACTCTCTAGTAGTCTATTCTGGGTTTGTTTCTTCCCTCTCGTTTTCTTTTTCTGTCCCACTTACTGCAATCAGAATTATAAAATCAAAGAAAAATAAAAAGATATTTCAAAATAACAATCCAATCATCAGCGTGGGTATGTCACATACACATTGATGCTGATGAAGTCAGCTCTCAACTATTATTATTACTAGGAAGGGTGATGACAGGATAGAAATCCACCCCGTTACTCTTTCCAGGAGCCACTAAATCTGTGCTTCGTGTGTTGCAGCAGAAATACAGAGGAAATGAGAAAAAGGAATATAGAATATGCATGTTGTCCCATAGAACTACGCAATACAGAAAGCCAGCAAATGTTATCTACCCTGATGAAAGGGAAACACAGACAAAAATCTGAGTTGTGACTGGAAGCTGCAGTTTGTTTCTGTGACCAGAGGATGTAAGAGCCATGTTACGTGTTTGTGCTAAACCAAACCATTGCCCAGCCCAATATTCAAACACTGCCACAGAGAATACAGGAATCATGTAAAGGCACTTTTCAGTCTTCACTAATTTGCTCTCTGGAATTTTCACCGGTACACACTGCCTTTTCATCCAGACAGAAAATACTCACTTCCAGGAAATATTTATGTCAGAATTGAAACAGAACCTGCATTTCAAGAGTAGGCTACAGTAAATTTTTCACCACTAAAAATAAGTAGATTTTATATTGATACATGAGCCAGTCTGGATTTCTTTGCCTTTCTTTGTGCTTCCTCCACAAGCAAACAAATTTTAAAAGGTCTCTAAGAATCAGTCTTTTCGGTCTACTTTCTAAATACTAACATATTTAACTGGTCACAATGAAATCAGTGTTTAGTGTTCCCTTAAAGGTGTACATGTGCATGTTGAACACTTTTGCCAACTGTTGCATTTTCTGACGTCCTCTTCAGATAGAAAGAAAATTTTTCAGGCCCTTGCCCTCCTCAGTTCCTCTTAGAACTAGAGGCACTGAGGGAGAGATTATTAACATTTCCAACAGCTCCCTGGAGAGCACATACTAAAGATTAGTGGCATGTTCTTCTGCATTCAATTATAGAATTTATCTAAGAGAGGTTTTGAAGGAGCTGTTTAAGCACTTAATAACAAAGTTTAAGGGTGCAATTCTGGTAAGTGAAGATATAACTGTAAGTCTCTGTTACTCCTATTTCATTTTAATTTAGAAATAGATAGTTAATAGAAGTAAATTCCTTAACACAGGAATTAAAATTCTTTTCTAATGGAAATCTCGACACTTAAAATTCTTACACAAGTAATTAAGAGGCCCTATCCAAAAACTGTTGCATCAGGTTTATATATTTATTTAAGTAAAATTTTTAAAAGGATAGATACTTCCCCTTTCCTTATAAATACAAAATTTAAATGGCAACCTAGTAGCTATTCAACCTGTCTCAATTGAGGCATGCTATGTTAATTACAAACAGCATAATAATTTTTTAAGCAATTTGTAATTCTAATCAGCATTGGCTTTCTGTCAAGTATAGTAATTAGGGAAGTTGTCAATGTCAATCCTATTATTCTTCTTGATAATGAAATTATTTAAATATCAACCAAACACAAATGTTTTATTTTTACATGGAGAATGGTACAGTAACATGGAGAGCATAATTACTGTTAATGCCTGAGCACAAACTGCCCTCTTACAAAATGTTATATTTAGCTAATTTGAAGAGTAAGATTAGACAATGCCATTTTCAACTGCTTTAACATGAAGTGCAATAACTGCTCTAAAATAGAAAATACTTGCAGAGGGTTTAGAAATCTTTGCCAGGAGTAGCTTCCCATATGACAGATTTTGGGGTTTTTTCCAAAGAATTTCCATAAGGAGTTCTGACTCTCGCTCCATCCAAAAGAATTAAGAAAAACTTTTTTTACTTAAGTGTTACAGCTTTTATAGAAAAACTTACTGGGAAATAATTACTTAGTTTTTGAAAGAGCTGTAGAAATATTACATCTATGGAAAAAATTTACTTAACTTACCTACTGCAATACTGTTTAGGAAGCACATCTAGTTGTCTTTATCTGTCCTCACTTAGATGTTAACTTCATGAGAGGCTATTTACAGGAGTGTGAGAATCATTTGAAGGCCATGACTTTCCCTCCAGCACTGGTGACTGGTTGGAATTGTTCGATTTGGAAAGAAGTTCACAGAAAATCCTGTGAGCAAATGTACAATATAATTTAAAAAAATTATATAAAGGAAAAGATGTTTTATTTTATCTTAGTATGACTGTTTTGCTCTTGCGCACATACATTCCTACCTGTGTTTCATCCACAAACCATGTAAAGGCTATGTACAGAAAAAGACAGTTTGCTCGCCACTGGCAGAATTCTTCCTCCAAATCCCGTTCTTCCTTCATATGAACATAAGTTATAACCTTCCCTCTTGTCAATACACTATTAGAAATCTCTAAACAAACTGATAAATAAAATTAATTTTCTTTCTTCAGTTCTCTTAAGCTGATATTCACCAACAGGAAGCTTTAGAAGCCTATTAAAGAAAGACAAGTCACAGTACTAAGGGTTCAGTATGCTCTAGAAAGACAGACTTGAAATTTTAGTACATTTGGTAAGTAAGTGAATGACTTGGCATGTCTCTAAACTGGAGGAAATGGTGTAACAGGAAACTTGCAAACATTATTCTGAGCAACACATAGGTTCACAACCCCCAGCCACATGCTGAGTAACAGATCAGAACTTAGTAGAACTTACCAGAGTGTAGGATTTCTTTGCATATGACACTGAGCAACACCAACACATTATTACATGTACCAGTGTTCTTACCACACTTAAGTGATTAAGGAAGTGATCCAAAGATTGCTGCTACCAAGAGGATACCCCTGTAAACTAATTATGAGATGCCAATTTAGAAACACAGCAATGACTCTTCCATTCTGAGAAACATCACGTATAGCAATTACCATTACATCTACATATATTCCTGATGACAATGTAATTCCAGAACTGGCAATCCTTTTTTCAGGAAAGGTCACCTTCAGTTACTACAGCAGAGATGAAATGAAACGAGGAAAAAAGCTGATCTTCTGAAGTGCAGCCATGACTCTTCTTAGATCTCACATATAACAAAGGAAGGAAGCATAAAACTTATGCCTTTGTGTGCTCTTACGATTTGATATTTCATCAGTAGCTGCTCAGTAGAAAAGATGCCACTGGAGGAAATAGGCTTTAGTTTATCTTTCAGCTAAATATGTGTCATCAAAACAGGCATTTCTGCTAAACTGCAGAATGTTGTATGAAGATACACAGCTTACAATTTTGTTGTAAATATTTTAAGTTCAGAAAGTCCAACTACTTCAAAACAGAGACAAAATACGTAGAAACAAAAGAAAAGTTTATTATTTTTTTAAATAAATGAATAGATGAGTCAGAAAGCAAAGAATCACTGCCTATCCACATATAGCATGTGGATTGTAGTTGCCTGGACTAAAATAGCAATGTAATTAAAAAAATGTTATTATATCATATAGTACTGATGTTGATCGAATTAATATCAGATAATCTGCATTTGAAATCATCTTAAGAAAGGATTACTATAGCATCAATTTTGCATAATATTTTGTTTATGAGCTTATAAGCTACAATAGGCAAATTCTTAATCAGATAAAGCATTTCTGTTGTTTAAAGTACTACCATAAAAACATATGCAATTGTTAAATTGGCAACCTATTCCTGAAACTAAAGCCATCATCAGTGTGTCAACTAGTCAACAGTCATAATGATGATAGGAATACAATTTTTCCAGCACTAATATTAACATCACCATTTCAATAGCTCATTTAGAGGAAACAAAGCATTATGATATTTTCATTCCTTGAGTAAGCTCTTCACATCTGAGAATTTATTACTTTAATTTATAAAGTATTCTATGTTAATTCAAGATTATGTGAAAATTGTTTCTTTACAAAGGTACTGAGATACTTTCATGTTTATGGGTATATGAAACACAATTTATGAATTGTTGATTGTGTACATTTGAAAAACACATAGATTATTTTACTCACTTTTCAGTTTCTTGAAATTCAGCTGTTGTCACTGGCCTGATTCAGAAAGTTCATCAAGCAAGGAGTCAAATTTAAAAAGGTACCATCATGAAAGTAAAAGAAGCTATGTACTCAACAGTATGAAAGTGCTTACAATGCCTCCTCTTTAGATACCTGTTAGAATTGCAGAATGGTTTGGGTTGGAAGGGACCTGCCTTGGGCACGGACACCTTCCACTAGACCAGGTTTCTCAAAGCCTCATCCAGCCTGGCCTTGAACACTGCCAATGTTGATCAAAACAGCACTGATAACACAGGGATTTTTTCATTACTGCTGATCAGTGCTTACACAGAGTCAAGGCCTTTTCTGCTCCTCACATCATCTCACCAGCAAGTGGTCTGGCGGTGCACAGGAAGTCGGGAGGGGATACAGCTGACCCCAACTTACCAGAGGGGTGGTCCATACCACATGATTCCCTATTGCTTGTGAGTTAATATCCTCTGAGTTCTTTTCATTAACCACAGAACACAAATTTTAAAAGATACTTGGTTTTCTCACCTTTAATTCATACAAATTTTCAGATCTTGTTTGTGTATAAAACTTTTCTGTTCTATATTTAAAAAAAAATATTTGGCATGTTCAGTATCTCTCATATATTTTACAGATAAAACCATCCCAAATAATTCCATTTCCTTGTGTTAGGCTTATACTAAACAGAACATTAGCTACGACTACTTATTCCTTGTAACAATTACCAAGAACAAAATTCTCAATTATTACTCATTGCCCAGAGTCATATTACAAGACAGGCTTATGTGATATTAATTGACCAATTTTTCTTGTAATCCAAAAATAATAACAAAAAAGGAAATTGTAAAATGAGGAAAAAATAATTAGTCTTTTGGAGGAGAAACAGGAACACCAGTGACTAAACACTTAGAATTTTAGCACAAATGTTATATAGATTTATTGGCTTTATAACTAGATTACCAACTAAATTGCGAATGTTTCCAAATGTTTTTATGTTTGACCATAAACTATTTTCACCTTCAATTTGAGCTCACTCGGATAATTAGTGTTGAGAGCAGTATTTAGACTTTCCAAGTTCTGGCAGCTAAAGCAGTATCTTAGCCTCCTATGTCTCTTTGTATCACCACTGTGCCAAAGCAGGTCCTGTAGGTCAAGTTAGTTCAGTATCATGTCCTTCAGAGAGTAATTCAGAATACTCCTCTATCCATTCATTGCCTAGCTGAAGTAGCCTGTGAGACTATAATCCTGATTTAAATAGCAGTTGGATGTTTAAATATAGATGACATGAATTGCTTCCTTGCACCACCAAAAGTGCTGAAACTATCTCCTATATGAGAACATGGGCAAGAAATGAGGAGGCCTTCATCTCTACTTCCTTCTTTAAATTACCACTCCCAAGAACAGGAAAAAAGCAACAGTGAGTGTGTGTCTAGTGAAAGGAAACAGCAAGAAATGGTTTGGGTCAGCACAGTTCAGAGACCAGCTTGTGCTTGGAATTATGATTTTCTTTCTGTAGGTAAATTGTTTCTTGTGTGCTTTGTACATATTCATCAAAGCTTATCAATGCTTTATAATTTTTTTTTTACAGATAATAAACATTTAACCATTTAAGAACTCTAATTTTCCCAATCACTATAAAAGAAAAGATGCTCTTTGCAATACAGATATGAGTATATTCAACCTGTGCAACAAAAGAGAAAGTTGTAAACAACTTCTCCTTTGTTTGCTTTACTCTCTGCTTTTGTTCACTGCTAGTATAATAAAAATCAGTGACACAGAAAAGCAGTCAATGATTTCAAAAATTTCACAGGAACTGCCTTACTTCACAAGACTCAGCACATTTTAATTTCAAGAACTTGTAAAAAAAAAAAAAACAGGCAAAATTATATCTTGCTAAGCAACGCACAGCCTTGTTAATTCATTTCAAATTATGTATCTTCCACAGTATTCATCCTTCATTTATCTATCATATGATTTTACTTTTTTAACCAGAAAATTTCCAATAGTTGCCTGTATTTTAGTTAACTTTCGGTTCAAATGACCTTTCTGAGCTATTTTGCATCAATCGGTCCTACAGAATAGTGAGACTAGTAGCTGCTTAGAGTGCAGTGTGCCAGTAAAACATAGTAATTCTCTTATGTGCACTGCGATTTTCGATTAGTGCCTATGAGAGACATCCTTACATCAAATACAATCACAGCTGTATTTGTCTATACACTAGAAAACATGATTCCAAATCAGGTGAGAGATCTGTGGAGGAAATGAACCTTCCTTCATCTGTTGTGAACCCTCAGCAGTTCTTATTGTTTACTCTGAGGGGTGATCATCTGTTACAGCTTCTGAACTTTCATGAGCTTATGTTATAAAGGAAAACTGTGAACGCCATGTTGAGTAAACAGTTCTAGCTCATTCAGTATAGAAGCCATGAAAAGAATGAAAACGCACCAAGTAATTGTGTTCTCTGGGGTATTTTTCCCCGTGGCAGGCAGCATGCAATATTCATAATCTGAAGTTCGACAGCTGATGGTTGTTGGATGTATGGTTTTCATTTTTTCTTTGTTTTGGTTGTTTTGTTGTGGGTTTTTTTTGTTTGTTTGTTTGCTGGTTTTTTTAAATACTGTTACTTTAGAGTCCCAGTAATGGATATGGGTCTCAAAAAACTTTAAGAAATACAGAAAGTTTTGTGTGAATAGCAAGCTTTTTTTATTTTCATTCACCTGCCGTTCTAACAGGCATAGCCAGTGTTTCTGAAATTACTATGATTTAACCTACTGTTTTGCTCAGTGCAATGGATAAGTTCTCTAATTTTATTCAAATTCACAGTGATCATCTATTAAATAAGGAAAAGCATTATCCAAACACTAGCTTCTTTTATAATTAATCTAGATATCCCATAGAAAAACCTGAAACAATACTTCATCCTGACCCTTCTTAAGAAGAAAAGTGACATTTTCTTGGAGTCTAGTTGTTTTGGTATTTCAGGGCTCTGTGTGCAATGTATCTGCAATATTTGTCGTTCTATTCTCCTGTCAACTCTCGCTATTCCTAAATTTCTCTTTCCTTTGCAGTGTTTCTAGAGCTATTTAGAGATAAATAAATAGCAAACTAAGTATAGTCTAACCTTTAGCATAGATGAGAAACTCTTGCACTACTATGCCAAGTAGGGTCATTGTCCAAAAAGTCTGCTTTTGTCAACAGGTGATGCACAGCTCAATTATCTTATGCACTAACCTTCTGATCTTTGTTGTATGAAGTCAATGACCAAAACTCCCATAAGCTTCACTTGGGAGTAGTTATTTACCTACAC